>NW_018128312.1:213642-230828 GCF_001952655.1 Monopterus albus
TGGGAGCTCTCAAGTATTTGTGTTGTCAAATGTAAGTCGTGCCAAACTACAGGATAATTTCCTTTTCAAATTATTTCATATGATCAGAGGAATGAAAGGAAAAACACAAATTAAACCAATGTGCCATATTTCACTTTTAGAGCCGATTAGCATTTTCCCTATCAAATCAGTCTTTCTTGCAACGTCCTAAACTAGTCCCTGGACCCTGTGGGGTCAGGGTCTATAGGTGGCCCAGCCCCTGCATTGCTCTTTGACAACCTATTACATAGTTCAGGAGCATTAAATGGATCTTGTCTCTGTCTTATCTTTACCTCTTTAAAGCTGCTTTGACAGGATGAAACAAGATAGATTACACTGCTGCATTTTTAGCCAAACCCTCTCATGTTTTGGAAAAGACAACTTCGGCTCCTTCAAATCACTGAAAATGTTTTGGTTCACCTTTAAAACTAAACTTAAAAAGAGACACACTGGCCCTTTGGCCATTTTGAAATCAGTGAGAGCTGTGTGTGGCAGTGAAGTGACCAGACAGTGATAGAAAATGTTGGGTAAGCTTCATCCATCACTTCTGATTTATTTGTTTCTCTCAGTGTCTCTGTCCTCCCCGTACCCCTGCATTCCCCAGCTTTTCCCTCTGTTGTCTCTCCAGCCGCTCTCCATCCTCGTTTTTCCTGAGGGTCCTGCAGTCAACTTTGACCCGCACAAAGAGCTTGTTAAATGCCTGTGTAATCCCTGTGTCTGTGTCTGCAAGTGTGTTTTTATTCGTCATTCTTTTGCAAGTGCCATATCCGTTTGTGCATGTGTGTAATCCCCAGGTTGGTCACTCAGGAGACATCTTGTCCTGGCCCATCAGATCAACCTGATTGATCGCACAGCCCAAAGCTTTAAATCACTTACCAACAAGCTGTTCCTAAAGCCAGATCAATACTTTAAGTGATTCTCAGCATACAGTGTTTTTCCCCTGAGGATTAACAGGAGGATGAAAAATTATGAAAATTCTTTACCTAGTCCAAACTTCCATGAATAAAGACAGATGATCTGGTGTGGTCTGACAGTGAGTCACTGACATCCACAGACATGCCTCTCTTCCTCTCAACCCCGGTGTTCACCTCAGCATGGAATGCAAAGGAGCACTCATCAGTTCTCATGGCTAACAACCCAGGATATGAATCAACTCGCCCTCCTTGCATTTACACATAAGAGGGCAGGGAAAGTTTGTGCATGTGTGCACACTGGTGAACAGATATAGAAAAATGTTATGGTAGGAGTCATGGTTTGAATCAGCACAGTATTTATTGTATAGCAGATATTTGTGGTGGAACAATTAAAATAAGCCTGCATGTGCAGGTTGCATGCAAACTGTGCACATCAGGATAATGTGGGTTTGAATTCAAGATGCAGCGGCACAGCTTGATAGTGAGGATATTGGGGGTTTTTTGTCTTGTTTTGTTTTAAATGTGCACAGGTTTAAACACCTGTGATAATTCAGTGAAAATGTTTTCACTACAGTCCTACCCTGATGATATAAACACACAGCGTGTTATGAATTTACAAAATTGTGTTGTTCCAGTTAATGATAACTAAATAGTGAAAGTTATAGAAATTTTGTTTTACAGTTAATTCACTTTCTTATTAATATAGCTCCAGTGAGATTTATATCAGTGTAGTTAAAAAAAAATCAGCAGTGCTTTAAAATAATTTAGAACACAACATAAAATTTTAAACAAGGTTGTTCCTTATCAAGTCACTGTACAGTTTTTGTCAGTACGTCTGTAAAAGTGAATCTGATTCTTCAACAGTGTCTCCACTTTCAGTGGCTGTTGTGTGGCTGTCACTGGCTTCAGATGAACTTCATCAAACCCAAAGACCGTCTCTCTGTGTTGATGGGAGTGGGTGGTCCATTTTGACAAGATTCTCATAGTTCCCATAGGATTTAACAACCTGACAGACAGAAACTGACAACCACTAGTTAGTTTACAACAAGATCTGTGAGCTATGCATTTACCCTAAGGCCACATACCAAGTTAGGTGTGTGTCTCTGTGTGTGTGTGTATACATGCACACTCATCCTGTATGCCTATGAGCTGTGGGGTTTTCTTTCAGACTAACGTTATCTAAACTACCCCAAAAAGCATTTTGTTTTGAATGGGCAGGGCTGAGATAAGATCGCCTTGGTGAATACATAAGCACCCATCGGTATCCATTCCATCCTTAAAGAAGGAATGCAGGGTGTTGTGGGTCTGCTGCCTCTGAAGCTTCCCCAGATTGAGCCTCAGGGGATAATAACTCATGCCTCTGACACTGGGCTACACATCTATGCATGAGCTTTCAAGCTACGTTCACAGGCCAGTGCAGGTGCTTTTATTTTGACAGATACCTGTAATGCACAAATGGACTTTCTGCAGAAGTGGAGTCAAAGCACAATGGCATTCAAGACACAGTTGTTTACACACACATAAGAGATGAAGCCTTCATGAACTATGACCAAGTACCCCAGGTCAAAGGTCAAGCTACTGATTTGGCCTTCTCTGCCCCTCCTCTTTTGACACACTTTGGAGGGAGAGCCCCATTCACCAGCACAGAGTTAAATCCAAGGTGCACAAGACATCGCCAGTATCCTCACTTCTCGGAAGAACAGAACAAAACTTTAATTCTATCTTCCTTCACCCTCTTTTCTGCCTCTCCTTACCTTACCTTGCCTCTATCCTCTACCCCCTCATTACCCCCATGTTTGTCCTTACCCCTCTCTCTCTGTAGCTGGTGGAATCCCAGCCCCATCCACCTAAGTGTCACTGAAGAATGTTCCATCATTTATATGGGGGAGAATGCTCTGCTAATATATAACCAATTACACTGGTCACATTTCCTGTGTCTCCTTTGAGCTCTCTGCAGGCTCAAAGTACCAA
The DNA here is from genome assembly GCF_001952655.1 of Monopterus albus. NCBI lineage: Eukaryota > Metazoa > Chordata > Actinopteri > Synbranchiformes > Synbranchidae > Monopterus > Monopterus albus. The sequence continues at coordinate 216,546 of NW_018128312.1, forward strand.
TCAGGCCTGGAATGCCAGAACATGGCTCTTATTTGCCAGGGGTCAGCGCACCAGTAACCTCACATTCTAAAGGACCATTGTTCCCATGGCCAGAAAACTCGAAGAGGCACACATACAAGCCCAGGGTGAAAGACACACACACACACACACACAAACCCTGGCCCCCAGAGGCCCCACATCAAGGGCCCGCTCTGTTTAAACAGCATCCGTCTGCACAGCCACCCGCCATGAGAGGGATTAAACAAGGTGTGTGTGCATATGTGCCTATAGGTGTACATAAACTGCAAAATGTGTCTGTTACTGTAATAATTAATGTAATCCAGAATTAGGTTGTAACATATAAAAATGTACCTCTAACGCCGGCCTCACACCTAACAACTTTTAAAGCGATTTCTAGTTGCAGACACATTTTCATCATCGGAATAAAACCATGAGAGTCCTGCTACTGCCGTGTTGTGCTTGTGTCATCTTGGTCGTTTAATGTAAGGTGGTGAGCCAATTCTTTCTCTTGTCTTGATGTTCCAGTAACTGTCTGGCTCATGCAGACAGTGACATGAACATCATAAACAACCAATAGGCGAGCTCTCTCCAGCACCAAACAGAAATAGCAGTATACATAATACATCTACGGGTAAATAGGACGGAGGCACCGGTGAGTTCGTACCTTGGAATGACATGGTTCTGTTGGACCGTTGTATAGTGAAGTAGAGTGTCTGTTTGACGTGTCATCCAATTTGTACGGTGACAAAGTGAAGAAAGAGAAAGATGGCCAGACCTTGCTGACCCTTTCAGTCAAACAGGGTTGTGTCCACATTCTGTGGTGTCCTCTCTTTCTTTGTGGCTGTTTTTACTGAGCAAAACACTGTGCACACAAGTGCAGCTGTAGCCAACTACAGGAGCATATGGGAAGAAACCTCAAGAGAAATCTAGTTGTAGATTTGCAAAGAGTGACCCTGCACAATCCCCAGTCTTTGCAAAATCATAGTCTATGACTAAAAACCCTGTGACTAATGACACATTGCCTTTAGATGTAAGAAGATGTCAGACTTTAGTCTTTTTAAGAGTCTTATCATAGTGTAAGGTCAGCTTAAAGGTAGGACTGGTGATCCTAGAAAAACCAGCAAGAGGACGCTCTTTGTTGAAAGTAGGCAACTGAAGAAATCCCGCTCTTTCATTCTGACTTCTCTCCAAAACCACTCCTCCAAAACATAACGTGCACTGCAACGTGCACTGCCTGACAGCTACTTACAGATTTCAGGAAAATAACAAATGCCCCCCAAACAAAACCAAACCAATAGTTACCTGTCCAGCAGAAACACGGCCACCATGGCGTCACTGTTCAGCCCCTTTTGTTCTCTCTGTTGTCACAGTTGTTCAAAAGCCACACCGATGGTAATTCTGGTTTTACTTCTTACAGCATCCCACTTCTTTTTAGTTGTAACTTTCTCAAATGCAGTGTTACCCTAACCCAGATCTGTGGCCCCGAACCCTAGTCGGGATCTCTGCTTCATGGCTAAGCTGCTTTAGCCCTGGCTCGTGGCCGGTAACCAGCCTTAGAAGTGTGGGACAAGTGAAGAGGGAGGCCAGATAACACAGGCTTTATTCCACTTGGTAACACAAACACTGCATGTGGCCATTGATGCCCAGTTAACTGCATCACAGTCCTATCTGTACACTTAGAGCTGACTACTGTCTGGCTGCCATGCAGAAAGAGTCTGTTCTGTGCGGCGTCTTCTCGCTCTCACACTGCAGGTCAAAACTTCTAGCAACAACAACAACAACAACCTATAAGACCATATATCTTAAAGGGGAAGGCCTGGTCTGTAACAACGGTCTGTTTGTAAATGAAAGCTGCTGTGGTACCTTCTCTGCCGTAGCTCACTAGCTTTAGCTGTAAAACAGAGCGGTAACACGTCTGCCTGCAGCTGCAAAGTCTTGTGGGAGACTCTTGGCTCATGCACTGAGTGCACGGGCAGAGAGCACATACAGTAAGTAGGAGGTTAGGTTGACAGGCAGGTAGGTCATCCAATGGTTTAGCTTGGGATGAGTAAAATTATTGGTCAGGTGATTTTCAGCCCTGCTGCTGCCACAGATGATGGATTTGTTTCTTTATGTTGCCGATGACATTGAATGTTTTCATTGGCATCGGGATGAAAAGAGCATTTTAAGATATGTAACAAAAATCCTTGTGAAAAGAACCACAAACCCTCACTTTAAGGTGACTGTGTGATTTCATTTAATTTGTGTAATGCTACTGTTTACTGTCATGCCACATTATTGAGTATATCAGTATATTGGCACATAAAATAAGTCATATAACAAATTAAATTGGGGTAAAAAGTATGCTTATCTGAAGAAAGTGTGTGTGTGTGCAGGTGAGTGTGGGAGACAAAGGGGTAGTGCAACAGTGGCTGAGTCTGTGTGGCTGATTGTAGGTACTCAAGCTGTGCCGACAGAACAAAGATGCTTTCTATTGCATGGTTCCTTTTAGAGCTTCAACTTTCTGACTGTCACATTTTCGCCCAAGAACTGAAAACATAAATAAAATATGACTCAGTGTGAATGAGCACTTGTCATGTTAAATTTAAAAAACATAACACTCTAAGCGTCTCTGTCTCGCCACACGTATACTCTTCATATTGGCTATTCCTCTGCTAAGCTGTGGCTCCGTGTGCAGCTAAATCAGAAGTCATGGGGATGCTTCTAACTACAAGGGGAAGAAGTTTATTTTCTGTATATAGGCAAAGGTGTGTGGACACAGAAATATTGCACCCACATTTGCATTTGATGTAACATGCTGTTGTAACAGTCTCCACTCCTTTGGTGAAAGCTGGCTGTTGGGATTTGCTCACAGTCAGTGCGATGCCAGCTTCTGATACTTGGCAATAAGACCTGGCTCCCAGCTGGTGTTCCATTTTATCCCAAAGGTGCTGGATAGAGTTGAGATCAGCGCTTGTGTATGATGAAGAAACATCACCCAGTGCAGCGGTGTGGCTAAAGGGTATGTGTTTAATAGTTTCTGGACAACAGTGGAGATCCACAGCACAGACCAATAAGCTAAACCATGCTCTGGAGCTCACCATATTCATTCTTGGTTTTAGTCTCTGAATGGGATTTGTGAAAAAGAAAAAATCACTGGCCTTATCCTTTAAGCTGTTATCCTCTTACTAGCTTGTCCAGACAGACAGTGAGATGCAGCTGAACATGAAATTAAAGTTAGGATTTTTCCCCCTAAGTCAACAAATTTTTTTAAAATATTTTTTAATTTGATGCTTAATTAAAATATTCTCTTGCCGGATCGCGTCTTTACCAAAGAATACCTGTGATTCTGTGGACAGTTTAGTCTTAGTCATGTATGAGGTGAAGCTGCTGGTGCAAATGCAGAAATCTGATTGGCTGATTGGCTCTCTAGTTATGTTTGCTGTCTGGGCTGGCCACGTCAGAAATGATTGGATTCCTTACCTCTTTTTATGTGTCTTAATACAAGCATGTAAATGCATGCACACACATGCATACACACGCACACACACACAGTTTCACACAGGTATGCAGTCATGTTAAGAGAAACCTGACCTACCTGACGGATCGAAACTACTCCTACGCTGCTCTGTTAACCCCTCAGTGTTCAGCGTGGGAAACAATGCTTCGGCATTACCTGCTAATTCCTGCTCAAATATCAGAGATGGATGGATACACTGAGAAACATGGCCCCGAAAGGAGAAGGAGCATAGAAAGACAGAGATTCCATGTTAGGTAGAAAAAGAAGTAAGGAAAAGGTTGTCAGTGTGCTTTTCTCTCATTTGTTCCATCTCATTTCTTTTCCCTGCTTGCCTATAAGAGATATCTGAGGCCAAAGGGCAGACAGCCTTTTCAGAGAAACATGATTGCAGCCTTGTTGCAAAAGGCCTTTCATTTAAAAATATGTGACTTTCTTTTTAATGGAGAAAGCCGAAGCATTCCCTCTCCCACCACTGCTTTTCACCCAACACAAAACCACAGCAGCGAGAGACCTTGTGCTTCTAAAACATGCCTTTCAAGACACTTGTGTTTTCAAGGTCCTGCCTTGAAAGGCAGTGGCTTTATAAAAATGAATTTCACCATCCAGATAAAGCAGGAGTTAAATTGTGTTTTTCATTTCACTTTTAACTGTAATGCATTTTTCATATTTCATTTATAAAGATATACATTTAGTTCACTTGATGAAGACTAAGTCTTATGCATGTTTCACTAGCTCCCAAACAACATTTTTCTCCTTTAGTTTCACACCAGAATGCTGTGTCATTCGTTGGCTTTAACCACACTCAGCACAGGCTGCTCTGTTATTTTGGCCTCAAGTACTTGGAGGTTATGTAGCTTAGGTCAATACCATCTGCGTGTGACCAGTGTACCGCGGGGTGATGTCACATGGCTTGTGAAAGTCCTCTTTGATGTCAGCAATTAGACGGTCAAACTTTTAGTCTGCCTCAAATCCTCAGCCCACTGTTCCTGGCTCATGGGTTGCTAAGTTACCCCATGAAAAACATTTGATGTCTTGATGCTTATCAGTGATAGGGGGCTATACAGCAAATGAAAGCTGCTGTGCTTGTGTCACACGAAGGTGCCTTTCACATGATATGATCCATCAGCGGAGAGGCTAGAGAAAGTTAAAGGACAGAAAAGACTGCAATAGTTTCTTTTGTCCTGTTCATAAAAGCTAAGAATGATCATTTTAATTCTACTGAGTTATTCTGAGTATTTACAGTCACATATTTATTTTTCACAGTGAAAACGGAGCCTTAACTTTTTCTTAAGAGCTATTTTGCTGAAAAATAAACCCCACATTCAAGGACAGTCCATCCAGAAAACCTAGGTGTTTTAAAATGCTGATCAGTGCTTACACACGCATTTTCCTACACTAGGTAGGATTTTTACAGCACCGTGCATGGGTTTGTCCACACAGTCCATGACCCAAAAGCTGTGGGATGTAGGCCACACTGATAAAGGAAAGACAAGAGGACTGGGAGGGGAGGAACTTTACTGTGTGCCGCTTATCACCTGTGTGTCCTTTGATACAGTTTCACTGGTGGCGGATCAAAGACGCCTGCCGACTCCAGGGACGGCGCTGCTACTGTAGCAGGTCAGTGCCGACAGCGGACTTCAGCCAGAGGCCTGCACTTGTGCCTTGTCACAGCCTTGGAATGACTTGTAATGGTTAGGTAACAATGACTGTACGTCACACGTGCACCGGGCAAACTGCAGAGGGAGTGTGAGGTATGCAGTGAGCAGTTGGAAAGATAACTTTATTCACCTTAGTTCCTGGAGCTTCCTGGCACAGGTGTCTGATTTCCATATTAGGGATTTCCCTCATTTCTACCAGCGTTTCAAAACCAGGTCAGAATCCTTCCGCTCTCAGGTGAACCCCTCCAAACACTGGTGTGACGACCCCCAGTTTGGACTTGGGTTAGAAACAGAATCCGGTTGGATTTTCATTCACTATCTTCAAGAGCTGCATTTCAGTGGGAAACCCCTCAAAAAGAACCTTTTCCAGGATGTTAGTGATAGAGTTTGTCTCAAATCAGAGTCTGCATTCCACCTCCCGAGTGTGCTGCTTTCTATAGCTGTGTGTCATTGGCTTCAGTAACACAGTTTAGCCTACTGGAAAAGTAAGAGGTTCATTCAGGTAATAAGGACTGTTCAGACAACCACAATACTCTGTCATTTGTTTGCTCTGTCTGGGAGTAATGTCACTGGACTTAACATAGCAGGCTCTCAGAAACACTGTGTGAATGTGTCTTCACACGTATTATGGCATCACATTTTCTTTATGTGATACAGCGACACTGTGAATCCCAGAAAAAAGGAACAAGAACAAGAGTTTGTATTTAATTCTCCTAAACTTTAGACTTTTGACCTGTTATTACAGTAATGAGGGTCTGTCAAAGAATGGCAGTCCTGCATTATATGAAATTTGAAAACATTCTGAATTGGTTCTGTGGAACATTACAGCAATGTGCTCGAACTGTCGCTCTGCTGCACAGCTCTGACAAGCAGACCTGCAGCATGGCGTCAGCTGCACTGCCATTTGTCAGAGCATTTGATTCCAGAGAATGAAAACCTCTAATTGAAAATTTCTTTCAGATACCGGTAAAAGAATATTTCTTGGAGTTATTGTGAGAGATCAGTCACAAAGCTGCACACAGTAACATTACATTAGATAGATAGATAGATAGATAGACATTGCCACCTCATCGCCAACACAGGACACCCCATCTCTGATATATCATCTTGACACACTGGGGTGACTCACAACATGTGTCTCTGTTTTTGTTCCTCAGGATGAGGAAAAAAACAAAACAAAAAACAAAAGGCCTACTGACCATTTTATTGAAAACACCAGCTGTCAAGTGGATGAGCTGCATTTGAGAACACGTGCGGATTAGTGCACGTGTGCATGTGTGTGCAGCCAGGACACTGTCATTATCCAGACCACAGTAAATTAAAGAGTCGCTGGCGGTAGGATCGGCGGCAGGTCATGATAATACCACATGACTCATGTGGAGTCAGCCATATGAATCCAACAGATTTGATGTGTTTCGTCAAATGTACGTTTTCAGACCTTTGATGCTGAAATCTTGGCATCAGTAAAACCAACAGTTAATAATATACAGCGCATACAAATGTACAAACAGCAAATGATGAATACATTTCCCTTGTATCACTGAGGGAAATAACAGATTGAGTGTTTTGATTATGTTGGAGGAACTTGTGCTTCAGAGGCAGGCACTGTACACACCTGCTCAGCTTATGAGGTTTGGTATTAACAGCTCACTGGTATATTTAAAATATGACTACATGTTGGGCATTTAAATAAGTGCCATCTCACCCAGAGTACAATGTAAAGATCATTATCAATTTCATGTCTGAGCTGTGTTTAGCCTAGCTTAGCAATATGACTGAAAGCTTTATCTCAAAATCCAGGTTAATTACATTTTATCTTTGAACTGCTTATGTATGAAATGTACTATATAAATCAAGTTGCCTTGTCTTATTCTGTTTTTGTTTTTATATGTACAATAATAAGAATACTTAATAATAATACAGGGAATAAAATACATTAGTATATAGAAAAATGAACTCACCATCATGAACTCATTAAAACAGATTTTAAAAAAAAAGAAAATTTATTTCAAAATGGATTCTACTCACCTATACATTTACATAACTATGAAGATAAGACACTAAAATCATTCACAATTTTTGGAAAACAAGTAAGTCTGGATTTAAATGTGTCAACATTTGGGGCTTGTCTCACGTTTTCAGCCAGCCCAGTTCCTGATGTTCCCAGGATTCTAATGGCTTCATAAGGGATTAGTAACTGAAATTTTAGGACCAAAATGGGCCATGATTTAAAAATAAAAGAAATGTTTTAAAAATCCTAAAATGAACTGGGAGCCAGTGCAAGGTTTTAAAAATAGGTGTGACGTGTCCTACTGTTATCCCAGTTTTGAAAATCACAACGATGCTACAGCTCGAGGTCTCTGGTAAAAACTGAAGTATTGTAATGCGGGTGAACATTTTGTGCAGGTTTGTCACCATGTGTTGATGATGATAACTAAAGTAACAAAAAGTAAAGAAAGTGCTGAAAATGAAACACTGGTCATGTATGTTTGTTCTTACGGGTAAACGTTTGAGCAGGGAGTTTAGGTGGCCTGAATCTAAACTGGGTTCATCTTCAGGTGTTGAGGGAGTCAGTAAAGAAGTGCAGATGAAACTCAGGCAATACCCAAATGCCTGTGTATACAATGTGCTTAATAACAAGGTTATGTTATTTTCCATGTAGTTATCATATTGCAGGTGATATCAGAACGACAGGACTCAGAACCAAAGCAGGTGAATGCTTCTATTGAGGTTTAAAGATTTTCTCTAGACGTACTTAGTCATGTAACAAGATTCTTTTCTGAACAATAATTTGTCTGACAAGATATGTCTTTAAAAATTACATCACCTTTCACTCCCTGTTTGAAAAATCCTGAATCCATGCAAAGGTTTCTTATGTTTCCTAGTTTCTGCCTTCAGCAAACAAATGTGAAATCAGTAAAATTGTTTGCACAGTGCTGTAATGCTGATAAAGTCTGAGCGATTCTTGGATGTACAGGTGAGGAGTGTGCTGGCTAGCAAACTGTTATGTGTAAATAAAGCTCTAGTGGCGTTGTTGTAAGGTGCAGTTTTTCACTGTTTTATTTTTACTTTGGTTTGTCTGTATGGTTTCTAAAGAGGCTGGCTGTTTCCCCGTTGCTTTTATTCCATCCAGCACTGTGTAGTGATTTGGGCTTTGAAGAAACTGGAAAAAACTGGGAATGTATATCAAGCAAATTTCGAGAAGCAAGTCAGTACTGTTGTGATATGGCTTCCAGCCAGCAGTGGCAGCAGCGAGCATACAACAGTGCACTCTGTGAATGAGGAAGAAAACAGCTGCCATCTTTGATTCACCTTTTGTTGTAGTGCCTCTAATGGTGATCACTCGTACTCTGTCAGAATCAAAACCTACATTACTTTACACCTACTCGGCAGTGTCCTTTTTCCTGTCTTATGAGGTACTAAGAAGATCACCTCGGTGACTCCGTATTTCTGTTACAACAGCAAGTTAGCAGTGTTTGTTTGTTTGGATTTGTTTAGCTCTGATTCACAGTGCATGTCACGGTCCTTCCTAGTAGTCAAAGCGAAGCCAGACATTTCAGCCACTCAGGAATTCTTTAGATCCATTTTTGGTGCTGATTTGCACATAGCAGATCGTTATTTACAAAGACCCTTGATCCACTTTGTGAAGTGTTTATAAAGAGAAAAGAGCAGGAAATAAGGTGAACCATGAGGATGCAGTGAAGTGTGTGTTTACAATAGGAGGCAAAGTGTTGAGTCAAAGCCAACAGAAAGTACAATGTGTGGCTTTTACCTGTACTTATTGTCGGCCTTTTACTGTGTAATTACTGCAAGTTGGAATTAGCCTTGGTAAGTCCTGCCACATCAGGTACACCCACTGACTTAATTGAACCCACCTATTGTGCTGTGGTTAAAGCTAGTGATTTTTGTGATGGATCATGTCTACGTCTGTCTGCTGTTCCCTCTGTTATCTTTCCATCTATCCCTCTCGCTCTGTTTCTCCTTCACCATGTGTGGCTTAAATTACAAAGCTTTCACTCAGAAGTGACTCACGTCCTGAGAATGTACTTCATTCTCTTAGTTTTTTCAACTGTCTCACTGCCTCTCAATCATGCTCTCCTTCTGTTTCTAAAAATCTCAGGGTACTTTTTTCTTCACAGTCACCACAGCTGCATTTGGACTGCTCTCCTCTGGTCTCTGTGCTTTTCTTTGAGGCATTTAGCTGACGGAATAAAACGGCTCCTTTACCAAAGGATTTGAATATCACACCTTTACTGTACTGTCACAGCAGTTAGACTCGTACAGAACATTTTGACAGACTCTAACAGAACAGATCCTCACCCTCCCTTTGCAAGACCATGGCCCAAAACACTGCAACCCTCAGATGCAAGTCCATAAGGGGACAGTGCTGAGAGACATGAGGGGGAAAGAAGCGGTGAGGGAGAAAATGGAGCTGAGGGAGATGGACAGACATGAGTCGAGTGCATGGAGAGGGAGAGAAAAAAGGAATACAATTAGTCATCGATTTCAAAGACAGCATATAATAAAACATTTCCCCCTTAGGTAAACCTGGTGAATGCAAACTCGAATTAGCCGCCCACTCTTATTCAGTGAATAAGGCTAAAAGAATGCATGGCAGCCCACTCATCGAACACCACGGAGCCACTCTCTCCCTCTCTCTCCCTCTCTCTCCCTCTCTCTCCGCTCTCCGCCGACACATCTTATAATGGGTTTCACCTCCACCACTCAAACACGGCCTTCGGCAACAACAACAAAAAACAACATATTCATCTGAAAGTAGAATTGAAACATTGTTTAAAACAGGTCCACGCCTGAGAAGTGACTGTCAGTTTTCAAGATTTTTTTAGCGGCGGGATTCATCATCAAATAACAGCACAATGATGAGGGTGTGACAACCTGGTGAAAAGGACTGTCTATATTGAATACGATGAAAAGCATCATGTTTAATGGAGATACAAGCATGTACTTGGCGCAGGGGGTGCAATCCAAAGAAAGCCCCCCTCCATCCCCAAATAAAGAAAGGATGTGTTGACAGCAAAGGCCACTAATGCTACACTGTCGTAGAAATTATAATGAAAATAAAAGTTGTGCAGGAGCAATGGACATTAGTAAAGGCACTATTGGTCGAATGAAAGGAATGAGGCTGAGCTGGCGTAAATAAAGAAAGGATCAGCAGAAACAAATGTGAGCGAGTAATATGTTGTATTAACTGACAGAGACCAGGATCAAGACCTGCTGCATTCAGCTGTTCAGTAATTCAACATGCTATCTACAGACGTGTACAATAGAGAAATGCATTTATAGTTTGGGTGCACTTGCTGTTTTACTGCACACACACACACACTCACCTGAATCCGTTCTTACTGTTAGCAGTGAAATTTCAAGGGCTTTTGTGCTGCATTTGATTCCTTTATCAAACATGTATTCCCTCTCTCTCTCTGTCTCACTGTCTTTATTATGCACACACTCACAGTCACTCCTAAAGTCATTGTAGTCTTTGCACAAGCTGACAATAAGCAAATAGTGACTGCTCTTGAGGGGGTGGTGGTTGTGGTGGTGGTGGGGAGACAGAACAAAAGAGCAAGAAATTCAAAGGCAGAATTTCCCATAACCACATGGGTGTTTTTCAGTGTGTCAAAAACATCAAAACTCTGACAGAGGTTAAATAAATGAGGGCTTTTGTCTTTTTTGTTATTTGGTGTGTGGGCACAAGAAAAAAAGCCCCAAAAATCTCAGAAGGAGAAGGAGGGAGAGATGAAGAGCGATTTCCATGGTGTGGAAGGCGACCCGGAGTCCTAACATTTACTTTGCCATTTATGACTGAGGAAACGGTACACAACATATCTGACACACATTGCACAACTGAAAAATCTCTCACTCCTTTGGTCATTCTCTCTCTCTCTCTCACACACAGGGAAACCACAGTGAGTCAGGGACAAACCACAATCAGGAGTCAATCCTTTCACTGTGGGGAACTACGGTGACATCAGATGTGACCTTAAACATGCTGATGAGCACTGCACACACAAACACACACACATGCATGACTGTTTTATTGTTGTATATACAAACAGACTGGCAGTTGAGAAAACCCCATTTTAATTTACTGCATCCTACCCTTCACCTTTTTGAATAAATGCAATCAGAAAGCAAGTGGAATGTTTCAGCTGGTGAACATGCTTGCTCGTTCTCTCGCTGCAGCATCACTGGTGAGAACAGTCCCCTTTCCCTCCAGAGTGAAACTGTTCATTTGAGAGTTTTCAGCGTTTTTACTCTGCTGCTGAAACTATGAACTCACTTTCCATTTCTCTCCAAGTCTCACACTCATGTTTTTAAGTAAGCTAATCAGTATCTCCTGCACTAGTCACCTCTGTACACTCTCCATCCCTCTTTCTTCATCTCCGCCGTCTGCCTCCTGTTAGCGCTGGCACTGTTTGACTGTATAAGTGTCCTTTAGACTGTCATCTTGTCTGGGGCCTCAATACACGTCTCCCTCCTCCTCCGCATATTCTGCCTTAATGTGTATGAGTCAGGGTCTTAAGCACAGGTTTTACAGTGGTAAGTGTTGAGGAGGGCTTTTTGTGTGTGCATCTGTGTGTGTGTGTGTGTGTGTGTGTGTGTGTGTGCATGTCTGCTAATGCCAAAAGGTACCATTATCTTTCCAGTACTTTATTAGAATTAAATGTCAGAGTGATTACCTTTGTATGTGACTCACCTCTCAGCTAGGTGTACACACACACACACACACACACACACACACACACACACACACACACCCCTGACACATTGCAAGAGAATGGGAAATACCCGATGGCCAAACTGTTTGCCCACAGATGTACCTAACATACCACAAAAGGACTGTAGGTATCATCACTCCATACCAAACAATAACAAGCGCACAGTGACTCTGCTTCCTCAAGTCCGGACTTATACCCTCATCTTCATTGAAATGGATTAGTAGTTATTTGACGCAGAGGCGCCAATTTGTGAAGTTGGGTGAACATCAGTCGAGTGAACTGGACATTGTATGTGGAGTGCCTCAAGGTTCAGTCTTGGGACCGAAATTATTCATATTATACATTAACGATATGTGTAAGGTTTCTGATTTAATGAAAATGGTCTTATTTGCTGATGACACTACCATATGGGCATCAGGGGATAACCCACAGCAACTATCGGGACAAGTTTCACAGGAACTTGAGAAGATAAAGAAATGGTGTGACAGTAATATAGTATCTCTGAATTTGGATAAAACTAAATTTATGGTATTTGGGAATCGTAGACTAGATAATGAACTTCAATTGAAAATTGGGGGAGCTAATATAGAACGAGTATATGAAATTAAATTTCTAGGTGTCATAGTGGATGATAGATTCACCTGGAAATCTCATATCAGATATATTCAGCATAAAATAGCAAAAAACATATCGATATTGGCGAGGGTCAGACATATTTTGGACATAAAAGCACTACGTATTTTGTATTCTTCATTGATTTTACCATACTTAGAGTATGGCGTTGAAAACTGGGGAAATACATACAAAAGCTCACTTCAACCATTGTATATATTACAAAAAAGAGCGATAAGAATTGTGCATAAGCTGGGATATAGGGATCACACCAATGGAGCTTTCATACAGTCTAAATTGTTAAAATTTTTTGATTTAGTGGGTCACAAGACTGCTGTGTTTATGTATAAAGCCAGGAAAAATTTATTACCTGGTGGAATTCAAAAACTATTTGATGAAAGGGAAGGGGGATACAATCTAAGGGGTCAGTTTAATTATAAAATTCATGCTATATGCACCACCAAAAAAAGATTCTGTATTTCGATAAGTGGAGTAAAACTATGGAATAATTTAAGTATGGACATAAAAAACAGTAAGAAAATTGATGAGTTTAAACACAGATATAAAGGTATGTGTCAATCAAGATATGGGCAAGAACAGGCTTAATGATTAATCAGATGGGAGTGAGGATGTAGAATATGTATCCATGTAGTAATACTGCTTGCAAACCAATGATGGTAAGATGATGTCATGGGGTAGGACTAGATAAGTCTGACTTCTTCCTACTCCGTTCAAGCATGTACTAGGTATAAGTAAATTGAAAATATTTTTGTGGACATGTCTGGAATTATGTGTGATTACATACTGACTGTTGTTACATGTTTGAAAGAATAAATAAATCAAATCAATTGTGTGTTTATTAGTTTGACTTTCAATATGTCCTCCTTCCTGTCCCTTGCTCCTTCTTCTCAGTGCCACCATGTCTGTCTGGTTTTTATAAAATTCAGCATCCAGCTACTCAACAAGCAAACTAGGATTTAGCAAAGGAAAAATAAAGAATGAAGCGGAGGCGGATTCTTCAGCATACCCAAGCTAATGCATACATTTGCCTACAAGCTCACAAGGGTTCCTACATTTGCAGTACTGAAAAGACCCAGAAGATGGACAGTTGTCAACACCACTCCAGCGCACTTGTGTTTCTCTGATCTGACATCCCAGTCCACACGATGACATAGTTTGTCTAAAACCTTTGGCTGTTACAAAATGATCTGACTTCTTTCTGCCAGCTCTATAGTTACGTTTTGGTTTGGCGTACACCCTAAAAACCTGGTTAAAGTTAGGGGAGGATCAGGGTCATGGTTTAAAAAAAACTGGGACTGGTTGGTAGGAAACCGGCAGCATTCCCCCTTCTCAAACATGCTTTTTGATGCCTCCATCCACCTCAACCTCTTCCATTCATTCTTGGCTTTAAAAGAAAGGAGACAGAGCTAAGTGTTGGCATGGGGCGTCAAGGTGTCATAATCAAGCCACTGATCAGTTAACATGCCTTACACTGGTGTTCCACACACCAACCACCATCTCCACCAGCATAGTTTAGCATTGAGACTCATGAGCAGAGAAACTAAACAGCCTCGCCAATGGGAGGAATAAATCACAGCACAACTAAGAGGCCAAGCAGACAAACAGGCAGACCTGGCTACAGGAGGTTGTTTGTTGGACACCTGAAGTTTTCTTCTTCAGTAGAAGAAGCAGAAAAAATAATCACAACTTTAAAGACCCGGAGCTCTTGTATTTGAACCAGTGGTACTGTAAGTGTTGTGGCTGCTGTGCTGCATTA
>NW_018128312.1:231023-241504 GCF_001952655.1 Monopterus albus
TGGTGCCTTCTGTCCTGCCATAGGTGACTTTCCTCTCATCTCGCCCTGTTCCTGTCTCACTCTGTTTGCATCCTGTCTGACCCCTTGGTTAATCACCCAGCGCAGCCATTACCAAGCGGCACCAGATCTGTTCAAATACACCAACGGCTGACAGTATAATACGCTGAACACCTGCCCCCCTCCCCATGTGACGCATCCAGTCTGCAGTGTCCCCCCATGGAGAGGAGCATTATGAGATATGTGGGGGCGGAGAGCTCGGTGACAAAGGCAGGTGAAACGAACTCAGAAGACCTCTGGCTAAGTGCCAGAGGAAGAGCTGTCAGCACAGAAGTCACTGACGATCTATAGCCTTTCTGCTGTTAATATATCTCTCCCCTGCCTACCACTGTATCACACCTCGGCCCAGCCACCTACGCAGTCATAAGGCCGCTCTGTATCGAAGGCCTTGAGCTCACCAGTCCACTGCTGTCTGGCTTTAAAAGAGCATGTTTTCACAGCTTCTCCAAGGCTTCAATTTGATTTTTTCTTTATATATTTGTCAGGATATCACATTTCTGTGACTTCTTGTGCACACTTCCACAGGTTTGATGTGGAAGAAGAACAGAACAGGCTGTATCGGCACATCGCTAACAACACACACTAACACACACACACACACACACACATTTGCCTGTAAATGATTGTTTTTTGGTGTCAGTGCTGTATGGTGCCACACAGATCGGATGCCTTAAGTGTGGAAGCTGAGAGAAGCCGTGAGATCCTGGGAGTTTTAGCAGAAACAAATGAGGCAGAACCTCCATTATTACACAGCACATCATTGACTTTACATCTCTCTATGTGGGGCGGTACTGTACGTCTCTCAGCCCTCACTGTCGTTCATAAACTGCTTTCTTTGTGTATGATTCACTGCCACACACATAATTATAGATGTATGTTCTATATATATATATATATGTATATATTATACAGTTTTATTTTATCCCTTGAAGCCATAAAAGACAAACCTAAAGGTGTTATAATGTAAACATGTAGATTGGGAAGTTCAAAGACTTTAAGTGACACACATTCGTGGTCAACCCTCACAAAGGTCCTGGAGAATGATAAAACTTCCCACTGCTTTGTTTGAGTGCGTCCATATTTATAACTGCAGGAAGCTGTGGGTATTAATACACCTTAAGGCATATGAACTATTTTAGTTACAATTAATTTCATGAACTTACTTGTCCTCAACATTAAAGCTCTCTTCAGGCTACATGCTGAAGTGACTCAAATCTGAATTTTTTTTTTTTTAATGACTCAGATGTCATCATTTCACAAATGTGTGAAAAAACCAAACCAGGTGTCCTCAAACCAGATCTGGGCCACTTGCATATGTGGTCCTAGATCTGATTCCTCTCTGAGCTCTGATTGTGTGAGTGCCGTCACAACGGTCAGATCAGAATCCATGTGGTCTTTTTAACGTCTCCTTCTCTGCACATACGGCCTGTCGTCATCATTCAGCAACGACAGCGACGGGGTCAGTGGAGAGACCAGAACATTTCACATGTGGTGGATGTTTATGGAGAAGCTTTTGATCAGGCCAAACTGGAAGGTATCATAACCCAGAGGTTTGGGAGGAAACTGGACCATTTGACCATTGTTGTTATGTTTGTATGCATGTGGCTCATGCTTCACTTCAATCTGTACATGTCTAGCAGTTTAGGAGCTCAGTAGGAGTGTTCTCACCGGGTACACGGCACTGACACACATGGATGAGAGGCATCAACAGAAAAAGATCTGACCTGAGTGTTAAACCCTGAGATGTGAACAGAGCTCATGACACACAAATTTTGGGATTATGTTGGAATTAACATAGTTTTACTTTAAGATATAGCCCTGAATGTAATGCACAGAACAGTATATCTCTGTGTACCAATATACCGTCTGTTTGTAGCTTACAGCATTTATATAAGACCAGAAGCCACTGAATCTCCCAGGTGCCAGTCTTCTGTCAGATGCTGCACTTGGTTTTCATCTGTGTCCTGCCAGAGATTTGGTGACTCATATAGCAGAAAGGAAGAAAGAAGAAAGGAAGACACCGTTTTGCTGGCAGACTGGAGCGTACACACATTAAGTGATGTAAATATATAGTACATGGCACATTTTGTATTCCCCCGTGGAATATTCATTACAAGGCTTTAGTAGACATGACATTAATGATCACTGGCCGCTATCATTTATCCAGGACCGAGGATAAATAAATAAAAGAACTTCTATTGGATGATGAATGTTGTGTAATGAGATGCAGTTTAACCTTGGTTTGCACAGAGTACTCCTGCGATTTGTAATAACTGGAGAGATCATGTGTTTTCACCATGTCCATCCAGGATTTCCCTGCAAATTACCAACAGCACTGTGTTTCTCCAAATGACAAAGGTCATGTTTTTAGAACTGCATTAGCGATTAATCTGATTTGTCTGATTATTTTCTCAATGAATCTTTGGTCAACAAACATCAGACGACACAACAACCCCAAACAGAAGATGACCAATTCTAAGGCCAAAGATATTCTGTTACAGAGAGATGAATAAATCAAGGAAGCACAGATCAGCTAAGAGATCTGAGCCCAGGAACTGTCACATTTCACAATTTTTCTTGAAGAATAACTGCAACAATGAATTGATTATATAGTGTTTTCAAATAATTTTTTTTATAAATCAATTAACTGATTAATCATTGCAGTTCCATCCATCCATTATCTACAACGCTTATTCCTGAGTGGGGACACAGGGCGCTGGAGCCTATCCCAGCAGACACTGGGCGAGAGGCAGGGTCCACCCTGGACAGGTTGCCAGTCTGTCACAGGAAAAGCTAGATGAAAACCAAGAAATTGTAATTTTATCTTATTTTATTTTATTTTATTTGAAAACGACTGAAACCAAATCAAACTCAGGTGCCAAATGTAACAATAATCGTCAGAAACGACTGATTCATTCGCTCTGATTCCGACTGGTGACTGAGCCACATTCTAAAAATCAACAGATTGAATTGAGACCATGTTGTACCTGCTGATGTGTGTTTGAACCATGATCACTTGGTTTTCAAAACATGAGCAAAGTGATTAGTAAATTCTACCTCTGCTGATCAGTGTGTGCAAAATTACTCAAGCTTCCTGGAGATAAATCTCAGGCCTCGTGGAGATTTGGTTTCTCACAAATTCAGGGCATAAAATACTCCCCCCCACCCCCGAAATAATAATTTGGTACTTCTATCCTTTTTTGTCATTTTTTTAAAATGAAACCTTTGGATGTGCATTTTGGAAGCCCATCAACCATCCCATGGGGGACAGGCGGGGTAGCGTTCGTGCTCTTTGTGCTCTGCTACTGCTACTAACTTACACTGGGTTTCAGTTGTCTCTTAACATTGTCCCAGGGATTTCATCAGTGAATGTTAGTGAAACACAGACTTGATAACATTTTGTACTGACAGGAAATGATGCAAGAGCTGCACAAACAGATGGAATCAAGCTGTGACACTGCCCCTGAACTCAGTTTCAGTTTTGAAAACATGAAAAATAGCTGTTCCTGCAAGTCAATTCAATTCAATTCAATTAAAACTGTGAATAGAAGAGCTTTCCATTTGGACATGAGTCATTTTGTACAGAAAACTGAAAATACATTTGGAAGAAATTTACACAAGACATGAGACTGTACAGTATAGTGGAGTATACTGAAGTTAAACTATAGCCAAGTTTGATTAATTACATTGAATGTAAGAGATACAGACCACAAGGTGTTGCCACTGGCATGTCTCCTGATTAAGCAGACTGAATGTCTGTCATCTGTAATGAAATTCACCAGTGTTCTACAATCTTGCCCTTGCACTTTTCAAAAATACCAGATCTAAAAACAAAGGAAAATGAATATTTAAACAAAGCAATATTTGTGTTTTGAGCCAAACATCTTACTTTTGAGTGGCCTTGTTTTTACATAGCCTGGTGTGTTTTTCCTGCTGTGAAGACTCCGTAGCACACTGCTTTGCCTGGTCCCCTTCGTCACTGTAGACCTGCTGATAGTCAAAACAAGGTACAACTCAGCCCTGAATGGACCGATTCCCCACCCACACCTCTTTCCTACTCAGCCAGAATGCAAGCCGTGCCCAGGAAGTGTACCCGCCATCGCTAATATCAAAGTATTTTCATATTCAAAACTGAGTTCACACACACACAACAGGTTCTGATTCTTTGTGTTTCGCACTGTCTCATCTGCGGCACTGGTGTGTGGTGGAAAAGGTCAGGAGACCTCGTCCCTTTTAATGGCATCATGTAAAAGATAATGTTTTAATTAGCATGGCATACAAACAGATCATCATTACTGTCAGCATTCAGCTTTGGTGCCTAAGGCTGGATGACCTGTGAGAATTAGTCTTTAAATAACCCTTCCTGTTTCTCTTCATTCGGGGGCACCAGCACTTGAGCAGCACTGCTAGGTGTCAGTACTGCAGAGCTGAACAGCAGATGAAGAATAAAACAAAAGATTCACAAATACACGCTACTGGAGGCTCTGTCAAAAAGCTACTGCACACTCCTACACAGCGCCGCCCACACATGCACACACACACACACACAGCCGCTATGCCGTAACGCGTATGCACACATTCAGATGGTGACACACAAAGAGAGATAGATGCACACACACACACACAAATAAACACACACATGCACGAGCGCATAGACAAACACAATGGCCAAGAGGCTTCTTTTGAAAATCTGAGATTTTTTCTCCCCATCCTTCTGCTCAGTAGAACCATATGGAGAACAGGGAGAGAGAGAGAGCAGCCGAGGTGCAGGTTATCTTCATATTTATTCATCAGGGTGCATCTCTCTCCCTGCAGACAGCGCTGCATGAGAACATCAGATCTGCCTGCTATTCTCAGCTACAGGCTCCTCTGAGCCAGAGATGTCGAGGTCCCACAGGCTGCGTCAGGTCCACGGTGAAATAACCCTTTCCAGAATATACATCTCCAGTGAAGGGATGTGGGACTTTAGGGATCTGCAGATATGAAAGAGTGATTTCTTTTTTTAAACATGTCCTCCATTCACTGCCCTGCTAAATATTCACCATCCCAAACTCATAAACCCCATCATAAAATATGATTATATGTAAGTTTTTTTGAACATAGAATTTTTGTCCAGCTACATATATAAAATGCATGTATGTGTGCATGCGGTGGTATTTTTGTGTGTGAGCCTGTGTGGGACTGTGGAGCAGAGGCTAAGGTGAAGTCTATCAGGCTGAATGGATGGAGGGAGAACATTCACGTTAGTCGTGACTGCTCAGGCATCTGTAGGAGGATCTGACTAGCACTCGCTGCTCCCTTATATAACATACTGGAGCAGAGTGAGCGCCGACTATAAGGCCACAGGTCAGCTCTCTCACCACCTCTGCAATAATGTGTGTGTGACTTTGCAGGATTTAGGATTCTATGATCTTAGTGTGGGTGTGGTTGGTTTATGAGGAAACAGCTGCTGCATAATGTAAAAGTTTGGGCAGCCCTGGTTGACAGTTTGCTTACTGTGAATAGATGAGTGAGTAGAAGATCAACTGATCTCAAAAAGGCATAAAGTTACAGATTAAACAGCATTTTCAGCATTTTAAGTAAAAGTGGCGCAGTATTTTTGTTTTCTACAATTTTAGACTGATCTAAAGGAAAGGAAAGGAGCACTGCGCTAAGGTTTCATCAAGGTCTCAGACCCTCATTAGCTTGTTGGGGCTAGGGGCTAGGTTAGGGCGTGTTAAGCTTCATGTCATTAGGAAAGCCCAGGTGAGGCATATTTCAAAGATTTATAAATACTCTGACTCCTCAGACCTTGTCCCAGCAAACAACAGCCTCTAAACAACTGCCCAGCACCCAAACATTAAAATACCTGATGCCAACAAAGCAGAGGGCTCTGAAAAGATAGCAAGCGTTTTCAGGTTGCCATTTCCTCAGTTTGTAATGTACAGTAATCAAGAAATATCAGTTAAGAGAACAGTTGGAGGTTAAGTCAAGGCCTGGAAGATCAGGAAAACCTGCTGGTAAGAAACCAAATCAAAACCTCTGTTTGACTGCAGAAGACTTCCAGGAATATTGAGCAGCCTCTGGGATGGTGATGTGCTGTTCTACTGTGTGGACCTGTGTTTTGGTTAAAAAAAAAAAAAGGTGCAAAATTTCATTAAAAGAACACTGCTATAAACTGTTAAACACGGGGACCAATGGATGGTGACTTGGGTTTGTATTGCAGCTACTGGCACAGGGAACATTTAACTGGTGGAGGAACAAATGGATTCAATTAAACACCAGCTAAATCTGGTGGATCCTTACAGGCACCCATACTTCTGAGTTTAAAGTCAAAATTCTAGAATGTTAACATCTAGAAAGAACTGGCATCAAAAGAACTGATCCTGGACTTCAGGAAGTGCAGAGCCAACCACTCACCCCTCTTGATCAATGGAGACTGTGTGGAAATAGTTGTGGTCAACACAGCGCAGAAAATCACTGGCTGCTCTCTTCTCTCAATTGAGGACATTGCTGCAACCCGCTCTACTGCTACCTCAGTAGAGCACAGCCTATCTTACAAGACAATTCCCACCCCGGTCATTATCTGTTTGACCCTCCTGCCTTCAGGAGGCGGTATAGGTTAATTAAAACGCACACAAAATGATTCCTGAAGTTTCTTTCCTGTAGCCATACAGCACATTAATACCAGTCCAGTCCAATTAACAGTCCAGCTAGTTTATCTGATTTACACCCAACTGTGTATCTTTTTCTAAAAATATTGTTGTTATATGTGCAATATTATGGCCTAGCATTCAGGCACCTTACAGTATATCCTTTCTTTAATTTTATAATGTTTTTTAGTGTATTGTGATTGAGTGTATGTACGTTCTTTTAAACGCCATAGTGAGGCGACGAGCACTTGTAATGTCATTGTATCCCGAATACAATGACAATAAAGGCATCTTATCTATCTTATCTAGAATGTTGACATCCATTTGACATAGAATAATGATCCTAAACACACCGTCCACCATGGACCACCTCAGAAGGCACAAGCCAGAGTTTTGGCCCTCAGTTCCCCAACTTAAAGTTCAATGGAAATCTGTGGATGGACCTCAACAAACCAATGCATGCAAGACGGACCAAGAATCTCTCAGAACTAGAAGGAAGATTTGGCAATCCCCCACTCCCAACAAGAGCTTTGTCACTGTACTGAAGTCATAGTGGAAGATGTGCAAACTGGGCGTGTACAGGTCAAACTCCAGGCTGGCATGCACACACACCTACTTGTGCATCAGTCCACTGTCTTCAGTAAAACTGACTGGCATTAATAAAACTGACTTAAAAATCAGTACAAAATGTAAAAATGGCAGCCGAGTAGAAAATCTTTAAGTTTAATACAAAATGCTGTTTGTTTATTTATTGTGTGTTTCATCCTCAAATATTTCATCATGTATTTGCTTCAACATATTAAGGTTCCACTCATTTAGATTCTGTTCTGATACCTGTGGCCACATCACTTACTGGATATCATGACAAAAAGACCTAATTCAGGGAACACAGCACATTTCTTAGACATTTAAATGTCATATATGCAACAGGCTCTGGTTAATTTGGGGACCATTCATTTCTTTGCAAGTGTTGGTGTCACTTTTCCTCAAACAGCAGTGAGGACATCAGCCTGTAATGTGTTAAATGGATAGCCCATTATTCAGACTATGAATAAAATGAAAAATAGTCAAAAGGAGAAGTGAGACACCGGTGAAAATCTTACAGGTTGCTTTTTAAAATTCAAGATTATAATCTCACCTTCTGTGTGTGTGCGTATGTGTGTGTCTTTCTTCTTTCACACTCTTTTTCACAGTCAGTGTGTGTCCAGATGGTGTGCCATGCTCTCAGATGGCCTTCTGTCTGATCGTCCCCCGTACACCTCCATGTTTCACCCCACTGCAGGCATGCGCAAGCAAACACACACTAACTCCTCTTTCTCTGACGCTAATATAGGACACCGATATAAGAGGAAAACATTCATGTCTTCCTTTCCACCCGTCACTGTGTGTTGACTTTGGTGCTTTATCTTTGATAGTTGGATCACAGCTGCAGCACAAACAGTGGTTTTCACTTGGTTTTTATGGATACATGAATATGTGTCCTGATCATTAGCATTTTGGTTGTGCAATGGTGTGCAAGCAATTCTTAAAATTAGCACAAACTTCAGGGTTTTGTTATTTACTCTGATGACTTCTTTCTGTTTGTGCCGAGTTTCAGCCGAGAAAACATTTTTTGACTGGTACATGTTCGCTGATGGGCTGGTTGGCTTTGGAGCCAAAGTGACAACAGAGTCCTTTTTTGAGCTGCAAGTTTCACACATTTACATGTAGCAATTCAGACCCACAGACAGTGGGAAGCACAGGATGTAAAATGTGATCAACAGAGCCACTACAATCAACCTGCATGTCAGCGACAGTGCACAGGGCTTTGTGGCCAGGGTTACCTCTGCCTTAAGACAAAAAAAAAAAAAAAACACAGGGAGTGAGACCTGCTCTCAAAAAAGCTTTCGATTACAGTGCTCTGTGATTCTGTGTCGGAGGGAGGGTAAATCCAGACATATTCAGGGGGGTTAGGCAGGTCAAATTCCTCAGGAAGAGAGTGTGGAGACGAAGGCAGAAACATGGGAACTCAGGAACCCACCCTGCAGCTCTCGCTGCACCCAACGTTAACTGTTGCTTGGAAACCAAACAGCACTCCTCACTCTCCCCCCCTTCCTTTCTTTCCTTCTTTCTGGCTCCTAAACTTACAATTTTCCTTATAATTTGTCGTTAAGAGAAGTGACGTGGCACTCTTTATGTGAACTGATCTACTGATGTTCAGGGACGACAGAGGGCAATCGAACAATTGTGTTCTGATTGTGGACAACACTCAGTCCAAGAATTACTGGACTAAAACACTGGGTGTGGTTGGCAAAGGACAGTGTTGTGTGCATGTGTGTGTGTGTGTGTGTGTGTGATAGAAAGAAGATACGCAATGATAAGGAGAAAAGGGAATTAGAGCAAAGGATCGAGACACGGGCTAAGAGATGTGAGAACAGGGGATTCATCTGTTCTAAGTGCTCATTTCCTTTGTTTCTCAGCAAGCTTTCAAAAGACAAAGAAATGTAACATAAATCAGTCAGCTGTTGTCTCAGTGCAGCTCTTCAATCTGTTTCCATAAGACTAAATGTTCAGTCTTCCATCCCTAAGCTCGTCTAAACATCCTGATACATGTCCTGCTGTGTTTTACCTTCAAGGAGCCAGTTTTCTTTTTTGTGTCAGTCTCTTATCATTTGGAACAGGCAGAATTCTGCGCATTACACTTTATGCCGTTGTTACTGATAAAATGTCAGGGGAGCTGAAAGCAAAGATTTGTTGGGGAACATTACAACAAGTACGAGGCCATGGTCTTACATTTACAGATGCAATTATGTAATGTTACATAATCTAAAAATCGAAAGGGGATTTGAAACTACAACCCTCAGATAGCTGGAACTCACGCCACTCTGTTAAATTTGCACCACATCTATAAACGCATCCACAATATTCGTATGTTTTTCCTCTTTGATATGAAGCGAAGGAGAAAGAGGAGGTGGAAGAGAGCAACAGGACGGGAAAGGATGAGGATGGAGGACGACGTAGGTGTAAAAGCAGATGGGGAGAGGAGGCAGGAGTGACACACAAAGGTGGACGATGCTTCAATTCCAGAGAGAAGTCTTCCCATGAGGCCTCTACCTCCTCCGTATCATCCACAGAACGGCCCTGCAGCATCCGGCTGCTGAGGCAGGGATTTCTCTGGCTGTTATCAGTGTTAACTCACAGAAAACCGACAGCAGGTGAGACACAAGGTTAAGTACACGGGGAGGAGGAGGAGAATCCAGCATTACACTGTTTAATATGTAACCCTGGGGAGGTGGTGGGATGAGTGTGCTCAATGCTACGATGGTGTAGCAGTGTATGTGTATGTGGTAGCAGTTGAATTCTAACAAGATGAGACAAGGCTTCAGAACAGGAGGTGTTTCCTCCAGATGGGGACAAACAGGTGTGTTCCCAAAACTCCAAAATCCTAATCTTACCTGTGTATTTTTCACAAAGTCACAAAACTAAAGAAGAGTGTCTGATGCAAGGGGATTTTGTTCATAGATTTAAACGAACAACTTTTTGACATTGTTGAAAATATTGTTGCTGCTCAACTGAAGTACCTCTGTGCACGTTGAAGCATTTTTACAGAGCTTACATGTCAAGACATGAAAAGGTGGAAATAACAGCCGAAAAGCCTATAAAGATGCTTTGCATTAGAGCTCAGTAGCATCATATCTAAAGACAAATGTTGAGCTGTGAGTTTGCTGGAGCTGGTGTTACCACAGGAAGTGAATGTTAGCCAGACTGTTTAGAAGTACTTGTACTTTGGTACAAGTAAAAGTCTGGCATTCA
>NW_018128312.1:241517-265059 GCF_001952655.1 Monopterus albus
CAAAACTGTACTTAAGTAGAAAACTTCTTCCCATCACTAATGTTAGTAGAGACCGTGCTACGATCTGCGTGACCACGCCTTTAGGAACAGATTGAGATTAAGCTAGTAGTGAGTGTTACGGCCCCACATTCTACAGCTGAAATAATAATATGTAGGATTTTGACAGCTTGGACCCTGAGACTGGCGCATCTACGTAAAGTGAAGCCGTTAATGGTAGCTCCATTTTATGTAAGGGTGGTGTGGGGTGTTTAACATGTAGTCCCACTGTATCAGGAGGCAAAGTGTTTGTAGCTGGAGACCAAGTATTGCTCTGATAAAATTACTGTTTGGTTCTGTTTCATCTGTAATGGTGACAATCTGCTTATTCAAATGGTTAAAAGTGAACGGTTAAGGTTACCATCTGTAGGCTGTATTGGCCGACTGCCCAGCTGGATGTTGAACTTGTGAAGTTTATCCAGGAAAAGATGAATAGAGTAGGTGGGGTTCATGGCCTTCAGAGCATGGGGTGACAGACACAGAGAGGTTCTGGTTGAGTGAACAGCATCTGGAACACTGTACCAGTGGTTTTGTTTTTTGTATCAGCCAAGCTGGCACGGGGTGAGTCCTTCTCTTCTTCTGTGGGAGTATAGATGCATGGGGTTTGAAGATGCTTGTCAGGTCCAGCTACGAACTGAACTGAGATGATTCATCAACACTGAGTATTTTATCCAAAGTGCTAATATCAGTAACTGGACTTGCTTGAGGCTCAGTTTCACCACTTTGGACATGGACACACTTTTGGACAGACTTTCCTCAGAGGTATTCATGGTGCTGAACCTGAATCATATAAAAAGTGACATAAACACCACAGCTTGAGGGAGAAGATGCTGACACACACCTGGCCAATCATTACTTACAGTAAATGTAAATGTCTGATTGTAGGTTTCAGACAGTTACAAAAATATTTCTGTTTTAAAAAGTGAGACAAACTATACACAGAAGTTCCCTTCACAGCTCAGAAGTTAGTCTGATGAAAATTACATAAATAAAAATGTAAAAGTTATGTCTGGCATGGGTCACTGATGAGTTGATGGTGGTTTCTCAGTTAAACTAGCAGGGGAGGGGATTTTCTATTTTAAGGGACCCAGAAACACCAAGTAATCATGAAGCCATGGTGCATTCCCAGCACAGCTCAGTATGAGGCATCACTTTATTTCATGGTCCACAACAATTAAAACTAAGAATATTTATGCTACGAAAAGATAAAGACTAGTGATTGGCTGGTTCATTTAAATTAGAGTTATTACATGTTTTAAATCTCGTAATAATGATTAGACATTGAGTTGTTAAAGAGCTGGTATTATGACGTCCCATTTTTATAAATACTGAGTGTGTTTTAGGCATATCAGTCACATTTTATTCACCCAATTCACCCACAGTTCCGATTTCTGTAAATCTCTGAATGTGTACAAACAGCCCAGACTGTCCTCTGCCCTCTAGCAGCTGTGTCATTATTCATGAGCCCCCTCACCCCCAACCAATCACAACAAGACCTAATAAATACTCTTGTGGTCTATTTTCACCTTGTGTGACGACTGCAGCTGGAAACACAAGACAGAATTTAGACATATGATCCCAAATCTGATCCCTAATGGGAGGGAGAGGAACCTGCTGCTGCAAACTTGAGACTTCAGCTGGACATTTCACAATGTTTTGATTCAGTTTTCAGATTATTTAGCCACAGGCTAATGTTAGCCATTCTCCACCTGAGACAGTCGCATGCAGAATGAGTTAATTACCCCCACATGTCATTAACTGAGGTGGGGTGACCAGCTTCTGTATCCAAGTTCAGTTTTTAAACTGGTTGGTTTGTCAACTATCTGGTTAAAACCCACGCCTGTTAAAGAGCTTTTTAAATTTGGAGCTTTGATTATCACCAGTTTAGGGAACTAGATGCTGTTACGTCTTGGCTTCAGGCACAACGAGTTGAATACAGCTGATGGGGCTCAGGCTGGGGAATTCCCACAACGGTAACATACTCACACCTGCCCACCTCACACATGTATGCATGCAGGTTTATATTAGAAGCTTTCTCACACAAACACTGTGCTCTCACACATGTATGGAACCCTCAGCCCCACAGGGCTGGGGGTCCCCTCAAACGAGCTGGACTCCCCTCACACAGGAAGGGAAGGCTTGACGACCAGTCGGCAGCTATGTGATGCCATCGGTCTGAGAGTGGAACAGAAGGGCGCTGATGTTTTAAACATCTGCCTTCCTTCGTTTACACTATGTGAAAATCAGGCTCTCAGAAAATAAAATTAAAGACACCACCTTAGAGCATTTAAAGCTTAAGACCAACTAAAGGTTTGACTGACACAGTGGCAGAGAAGCGTTAATATTTTCTGGTTCTCCCTGAAACCAAAATTTAAAAACTTCGCCTCTGCAAACCCACCACATCCACTTAGCTGAAATAAAATGTCACTCTGCTCTGTAATGCCTCATCTCAACTTTCCTCTAGTGCTGTCCCCATCAGAGCGGTGAAGGTTCAACTAGCTGCATCACAGTGTGCTTATGGATCCACAGGGAGAAGGGCACTTGATTCTCTGTTGCACAACTTTCCCTGCTGACCAGCAACTCAGCCACTCTGAGAGCTCAGAAGCAAATCACACATTGATCTGGTTTTAAAGTCTTTACACTGGTGTGTGTGTGTTAGTTTATGACTGGTTTTAAATTCATTTCATGTTGATGCTTTTAAACAGTTCACATTTACAAACAACAGCCGCTGTCAGATTGTCTAGTGTAGGACATGATGTCGTCTCTCATGGCATTAGCTGGACATTAAGTGGAAAGTTTCACACCAACCAATGATGTTAAAACAAAAATGTTTCTGGTTTAAATCATTTGATATGTAGAAATTGCAATAACATGAAAAATATCTTCTTATAATGAGAAAAGGATTTGATTAAAGTGAGAAACTGAGTAAATAGATGTTTCTGTTGTTTATGTATCATCACTTTGACATATATAAAATTGATTTGACAAATGATTGCTTGATTGAAATTCTGCTTTTATTAAAAGGTTTACAATGTGTGTGAAACATTTCCACAGTTACTCTACATTCATTTGACTTGACTTCACAGTTTCACTGGCTTTTTGAAAGCTGGATTCATTTATTTCTGTTCATTCTGAAAATCCTCAGCTAAGTCTGTTTGACATGTGTAATCTATCACAATGAACATCATCAAGTCTGCATTGTCAGGGAAGTTTCTGCACTGAATTTTCTAATAACAGCTGATAAAAATAAAAGCAGACTCAGGGATCACAGTGATGGATTGAACAACTCAAGAGCTCACTAATCGATTTTCCTCCTGTACAGAAACAAACAGTTGATAAACCGACAAACCCTCAACCCAGCAGCATGGTCCGCAGATGTCAAGTACAACTGGCTTAAAAAGCTCATTCTAAACCATGTCTCCTGAGTCTGTAGTAGGTCTTCTGTTCCCTCTGTGCACCAGCCTAAAGCGCCGATGAGCTCATTCTCTCATCTGTACCTGAAGAAAGCCGTGTTTTGGGAGTCATATGTGACTGAGCTGAAGCCGTCATCATTAAGAAGAGACATCAAAGACGTGGATGAGAAGGAGAGTTGAAAGGTACAAAGCAGAGGCTGAGAAAAGTTTCCAGTACTCAGAGTAAGAGGTGTGTACGCTGTGAAGACACAGGCACAGTCCCCTGTGTAGAGAAAAAAACTCAGGGAAATTCCCTGTCCAAGGTGAAGGGAAATCACATACACACATGCACGTATTCACACATACACACTTGTGTACATGCATGTGCACACACAAATGCTATTTTTTCAATAATAATGCATTCATATTTGTATTTCCCCTGCACCATCACAGCCATTCGGGCAGTTACAGCACATGAGTAAGAGCAGTTTACTGTACGCGGCTGCGACAGTCATGGTGCATATAAGGTGATAGGTTGTCTGTGTGTGTGTGTGTGTGTGCGTTTGCTCTGGGTGGGAGAAGACGTTTGTTTGTGGTGAGTGTTTCCTGTCAGTGACAAGCTGATGGGACCACCCTCGTCTCGAAAGAGAAGGGGAGAACCCCCCCGACCCTCCATGTGTGTCTCCTGATACCAAACTAAACTCACTGCTGCTTCCTCCCATCAGATAGATCACCACTGGAATCAGCACCTGCAGTCAGGCTTTTACTATGATACAATTTAGTTGGAGTTCCAAAGTTATTAATTCTTTCCACGTCTGAAATTAAACCCACTCAGTTTTAGATTAAATTCCACATTGTGTACACATCATGCAGCTTCAGTATGTGAGACAAGTTCTGTGGGGAAAAGTTTTCTCTAAATGTCAAGAAACTGAAGAGGAAGTTTTAATGAAACTGTCAAAAATGTTACTTGTTTACACTGTTTTTGATTTGTGTTTGGAAAATTCTCCTTTGCTTTTGTCTGTGCAGATTCTCAGTCATCCAGTTCATAGTAAGCTGAAAAACTTAGAGAAAGTCAACTGGACTAGGTTTCTAGGTTGAAGACGTTTCACCTCTCATCCAAGAGGCTTCATCAGTTCTGACTGGTGTTGAGCTGGAGATATTTATCCCCCTCGAAATAATACCTTCCTTGACTCCTCTCTCAAACCAGGGATGTTCTTTGGAGAGAATCTGGACCTCACTGCCCTCAAAAGAATGTCCTATTCTTGATGTCTCATTGAATAGGGGTGGTGGACTAAGACACAACTTGTCTTCCATCTACAATCCTGTTTTGAGATCTCTGCCCAAACATGCCCACCAGGACAATAGGTGTCGGTCGACAGGGGAGGATTCCACAACAGGTAACGACTCTCACCGATACCGGACTACAACGACTCAGTCATTAGGGGACATTCAAAGGACTGAAACACCACCGAGGAGGATAAATATCTAAGGCTCAACACCAGTCAGTCAGAACTGATGAAGCCTCTTGGATGAGAGGTGAAACCTACCTAGAAGTCCAGTTGATTTTTTCTAAGTTTTTCAGCCTCCTTTGCTTTTGTTTCCAAGGAGATTCATCAATGTCAAAATGATCACAATAAACCGCTGTGAAACTCGATGTGTCATTTACTGTCACCAATAACCATCCCAGACTTTCCCATGGACAATCCCTTCATCAAAGTCCTCAGCTGTATGATGCCTCGGCATTAACGTGCAGAGCAAAAGTACCTCTGCTGCCAAAGAAAACCCTGCTCTCAGAACATGATGTGCACACACACAATACCCGATTTCTCCGAAAAACATAGCACTGTGCTTCCTCTCAGCTGTTTGCTCTTTAGCTCCAAAATTCAAAACATTAGAGGTCATTCCTTTAAAATGACTCAGATGGTGAAACCTGTTTTTCTTTCTTTTTTACCAGTTACATTTACATATATTTTTCACTGGTACTTGAATGAATTTCAAATTTCTCAAGAATTTATCCCTGGGCAAAACATCATTAGTGTGAAGTGAGCAGATACAGAGAACACTGTGATTTTTTTTTAGTTTTCAACTGATTGTTCAGTTTCAGTGTAACTGCTGACACAACTGGCAGAGAAATGATAGATCCCGTTGCTGAAATTCATGTCATTTAACGGAACAAATAAATTCCTGGTAGCAGCTTGGCTGGAAGGCTGCCTTCCTTCCACACTGTTTTACTCTCCCACAGAGTGAATTCATCCCCCATGTTTTTGGACGGCGCTCAAGCTCAGCCACTGACACTGTGCCACTGCCAAGCAAGACAACAAATCTCTGATGATTGTTAATATGTTGTGAGAGAATGTCCAATTAGTATGTAGACACTTAATTCTATTATCTTTGTCTCTCTGACTTAAGGCAGGTAGTTTTTAGGTAGAAAGATGTTCGCATCAGAATGAGGACTTTTAATGTTTACTTGCTGCTGTTGCCATTTATTCTGATTGGCAGCGATCGCAACGACTTCTTGATGAGTAATGGAAGAAAAGAAGAGAATGAGGCTCACATCGACACAGGGAAGGAGAGAGACTAAAGAAAAGCAATCATAGGGAAAAAATGAGTGTGAGAGACAGAAAGAGAGAGAGAGAGGCGCTAGGCCCTCACCATCGCTCGCCCACACATATTCCATCCACTTCTCCATCACTCCATTACCTCCATGTAAATGACAGCTCTCTGTGTCCCGCTGAGGGGAAAAAAGGCCTATTAACACCACAGCAGAGAAAGCCCGAGCACTGTTCGGCCCACGCAGAGTGGTCCTCCTTCACCCTCACACTCCCACACACTCATACACAGGCGCACACATACACAGCTGGTTGGGGGAAGAAGGGTGGATGCGAAGAGGAGCTGGGCATACAGGATGGCCATTCAGTAGAAAGGCTGTTCCCAAAGAGTTTGTGCACAAAAGCAGAAGATGAAATCACTTATCGTGCCTCAATTGTTGGCGAGTGTGGGCTCCAACAGTAGGCGGCGTGCCTCGTGGGTAAATTAAGCATTACTAATCAACCTGCGTGCTCTCTGTCCCTGTTTCAAGCCTTCTTGTCTACTTTCTCATTGCTGATGGAGAAGGTGTGTTAAGTGCCAATACAGAAGAAGTTCCCTTTGCTCAGACATCAGATAATGGGTGTCAAAGACGAACAAGCCGTGTTTGACAAGACACAAATGCTCTGCTTGTTTGTGAACAACAATACACATTTGCACTGGACTGTAACTACCGTCACTTCACATGCAAAAGCACCCAGGCACCCCATCCACTTCCCTTCCATAATATTATGGAGCCGGTGGAAACATGGCATATGTACAGGGGGGCTGGAAAAGACAACGGCAGATCATGGACAACATTCGCTCCCTATCGCAACCCCCTGAGCTGTGTTTGGGTTGCTGCTGCCCTGCCAAACCACGTTTGGAATTTCTGAAAGCAACGTCAACATACATATGTGTTTTCTCGCTTTCTCTGTTTCCAGTGCAGGGAAACCTGTAGCTCCTGGGCCCCAGGAGAGAGTGTGTGACTGTCACACACATGGCATACCATTGTGTGTGCAGTGATAAAGCCTCCATGACCAGTATTGATATGGAAATCCATGGGCACAGATTATTAAACTGTAGCTGAACATTTCTGGAAGGCTCCTCAGTAGAGATGTGTTCATGGACACCGGGAAACACAGTCCTGTACGGTATATTTGTATTAATTCAAGGGTACAGACAAGAAATTTGTTGTGGTGGTTTTAGTATGTTTGAAGGCATTGTGTAGTAGATTGACTCCGATGTTTAGAGTCATTGTCCTGCTGCATCACCCAGTTTGTTCTGAGCTTCAGCTTGCTGACAACCACCCTGACATTATCAGGGCCAAGGTCGTTCTAAACCACACCTCCTTCTCGTTCCATTGGTTGGACTCCAGGTTTGCTAACACCTGCCTCCTGATGACATCAGAAGCCTGGTGTTGGCATGACTTTGTCCACCATCACTGTGTATGTTCAATAAAGACACAAAAGATCAGGACTATTTGTGTTTTCTCATCTTAGAAATATTGTGCCTGCTGATATTTGTGACTTTGCTGAAGATCATGACCAATTTACTTTTTTTTGCAACCGTATGATGATTCACTCATGACAACTAAAGCATGGTTAAATTTGATTGATATGTTTTGGCAGCTTCTAAAAAGTCACCAGTCAACAACTTGCTCAAGTAGAGACAATCCAGAAATGAGTAAAAAGAAAACCTGGCAACACCAGTCCATTCACTGGAACAATCTTTTTTAATTTCACCAAGGTTTTTCAGCACAAGGCCTTGATCAGGGTGATTTACAGAGTGTGTGAGAAGCAGAGCCTATAAGAAGGCTGAATCATAATCAGTTATCCAATGAGAGCTAGACACATGGGTGACCCAGCCTCTAAAGGATGTTTTCCTTCCAACCCTGAAGTGTCAAAATAAAAGCACACATTAACATTAAACAGAAAACGCCTCACCATCACATGGTACCAGCACCAGTAACAATTGAATATGAAATATAAACCATAAAACCATTAGCATTTAAGGGGTTTTATGATTTATTTGTAGTTATTAAACAAACTTTACAGCTTTACAGTTATAGATGAAATTACTCTCAGTGTATTTAACTGTACAAGCATGTCTGTGAATATATTTTTTTGTTTTATCAATTATATTTAAATTTCATATTCTATTGTTACTGGTGCTGGTACCAGGTGATCGTGAGGTGTTTTTTGTTTAATCTTGTTGAGTGCTTTCACACAGCGCATCCAACATCTGACAGTCTCGGTTAAAGATTAAAAAGGGTGACACAAGACAGGACATATTTACTTTTTTAGCCACGGTGACATGTGAGGTGCAAGACACGAACCCTGGTATCAAAACCCAGATCTCTGCACAGTGATGATCATCAGTGACATACCGCTGCCTGAAGTGGACAAAACATTAAGAGTGAGCAAAATCAGTGCAGCCATCAGGTTTCAGCCATTTAATAGCATGTAAATATAATTTTTAGGTTGGGTATTATTTTCAATATTTCACTGTTTGCATTTGCATTCATTTAGTTTGCATAACAAATTACAAAGTTACATGAGAGATGTTTCAAATAAAATCTTAAAAATACATTTCCCTGTTCAATCCCAGTCTCATATTCTGATGTTGTACATCAAAATAAATCTATAGTGCACAGATTTCCACTTTATAACATAAAGTACCTGATGAGGTTGTTTGCAGTAAATATATTATCTGTCGCCTTTTGCCTTATACGTTCTCTCTCACACACTGTGTCACTGTCAAGGTGAATTAAGTGGAGAACAAAGTGTAACAGCTGACATGAGCTTTGTAACGGACATAAGGAATAACGAGTGAATCAGAAAGTGCTTTAATCACCAAGTGTGTTGAGCAGACAAGGAATTGGTCTCACAGAGGCAACAACTGTGCAATCAAAGGTTGGGGGAGGGTGGGAGGAGGAGGAGAGGAGGCATTCATAAACAGTATATACATACAGTATATACACTTGTCGAGCTATCAGACTGGTGCGTCCTGTTGCTTCACTCATAGTTAACTGTATGTAAATGGGGAGAAAGTTAAGAGGAAGTAAAGGTGGACTAATAGAGAAAGTGAGAACATGTTTAAAGAGGTGTGTGGAGGTAAATGACTGGCAAGGAAGCAACACACACGGTGTGGCATGGGAGGGGGAGGAGAGAGACATTCTAGTTAGGACTGCCTTCACCAAGCACTCTCACTTGCATAAAGAGGGACATCAAGTAAAGAGCCCCAGAAGAAGAGCGAGGTGCAAAGCGAGGGGACAAGTTGTGTTTTTTCAGGAGAAAGCAGAGAAGTTTGACAAGAGCAGCGAGAGAAGAGGGCTTGTTAGAGCAAGGGAGGGGAGGAGACAGGGAGGGAGAGAGGGGTAGGGGGAGGCAGAACACGAGAGCAGCACAGACAGATGGAGGAGAGACAAAGCATGTTGACTGAGGAAGTGTGCATGCCATGTGCTCAGGTAGGTCACATCTACATCTACTCTCTCCGATCTTCACATTCACAGCCTCCTCGTCATTGCTTCTGCTTCCTGCATCTCTTTCTACCAAAACACAGTCAGACAGGAGACACGGTAGGACTGTCTTTTCTTGTTGCCATTCAGAGGCGTTGCAGTTTCTTCGTGTTTTCACTCTCTGGCTTCTTTTCACTCCCCCTTTCCATCTTATTAATCCCATGACCCGCTGTTGTTGAGCTTTATTGATACCGTTGTCAGTGGAAGTTTATGTTTTGTCCATGATGTGATTTGCAAATGTGGGGATTGTTCAAGCCGCATTGATGCCACAGATGTAGTGCAAACGAGGAGCTTTTATTCAGATCTGACTGTCTCTTGGCGTGTGCGCGCTCCTGTGTGTGTGTGTGTGCTGAGTTGTGATGGACTGGTATACTGGTAGGATATTGGCAGGACTGAGGAATGTGTGAGACTTCGCCCCAGATCTCTTTGTTCCCTCTCTCTCATTTTCTTTCTCCCTTTTTTTCTCTCTCTGGGGTTGCGCACCACACACACGCACAAACCAACTCTTGCCGAAAACCAGTTGAAACTTCCCACCGGCAGGAGAGAAATGTCTGGAATGTCATTATCACGTATTTGTGTTTATTTTATCACTGCGGGTCGCTCGCAAAGCAAAGAGGAAACCAGATCAGGCGCATGCCCGACACTTAGTGTGTGTGCATGTGTGTGTGTGTATATATACATGTGTGTGCTCAGTGGTGGGTGGGAGGGTAAGGAGTGAGAGCTATTTGGCAGTGCACGTGAGTGTGTGGGTGGTTGTGTGGGTGTCAGGGTGAGTGGGTGCAGAGCTGTCTTTGAGTGAGAGCACATGTGACTTGAAGTGTGCGTGGGTGTTGTGTGCGTGCCTGCGTGTGTGTGTGTATGTATATATCTAAAGGTGAAAACTATGTGTGCGCAAAGGTGAGGTGATTGTGTGTTTCCAAGTCCGACCCAGTACCTTTGCATAAAAAGGAGGTGGAGGGGGGAAAAAGAAGGGGGAGGAAAATCTGCTCCTCTTTCCAAATCGCTCAGTCTTTCTTTCTGTTGCGTGCTCATTTACATGCGTGTACATGCACGCACACACACACACACACATTTACACGCACAGCTCAGGCGCCTGTCAAACCCAATGCATTCCTGAGCGCTCGAACACAGAGTCTGAATGGCGGGATGAACGCGGGGAAATTCAGCTGAAACGTGAGGACAAAAGTCAGGGGGACATTTAAGAGGGTTTAACTTAACTCCACGGAGCCCTGGGAATCAGGGAGGAAACACACACGCACACACACATGAATGCATGCCTCCACGCGCACTGAAATGCGAATAACTGAAGTCTAAAGTGTGTATACATCCCCACACGCACATACAGATGGAGCTGCGGCTCCATCAGGCTGTTGGAGCCTGGAACAGAGGGGAATTCCCAGGGAGGACACAGTGAAAACTCACACTACACCTCTGCCTTCAGATACACAATGAGCCTGGAAGCCGACACACACTGAGGCCCTACCACCGCTGCGGTGCACCAGTGCATTCAATGGTAAACCACTGACTTCTACGGCGAGCCACGGACTTGAATCTTCAAAACCACCAGCAGCTCAAGGGGAGCTCTGGAAGTGGCACCCTGTCAAAGCACGACAGGGCGGCGTGTCTGTTTGGAGGCTCCAGGAGTGAAAGATCGACCAGGACTGTCAGATAGGCTCGTAAAAGAGCAACTGGCCAAGTCTTGGCTGTTATGTTGGAGTTAAAGCATTTGAACCCCAAAGTGTCCCTTTACTGTATTAGCAGGCTGAGATCTGCACTCATGCCAAACTTTATGATGTTTCCAGAAATTGTCTCATCCTCAAATATTTTTTTCCGCAGTTTCTGGAGCCTCCACTGCAGTTTGGCTTTTTTCCTCCCACTGTCACGAAACAATATGAGACACTGCAAGACAGCAACGTGCCTCTGCAGAGGTCTTTATCTGTGACTTCAAAGCTGGCCCGGTGTCTCCGGGCGAGAGTTCATCAGCTGTTTGTCGTCTGTGCTGGGGTTCAGTGGGAATTAGAGTTCAACCTTTCCCTGTGCCACTGGTGTCCTGCAGCATGCGCGCTATGTGTGCGACGTGTGGCGAGCTTTGGTGTTGACCTGGAATCAATATTGCTCACTCCCCTCACTCCCCAGTCAGATCAATACACACACAGAGTCGAAAACACAGATCCTGTGCTGACAAAGGTGAAGGGGAAACTGTGGGAATATCCCCTGTCACTGCTGTCTCAGTGGCCTGTGTGTGTGTGTGTGAGTGTGAGTGTGTGTGTGTGTGTGTGTGTGTGTGTGTGTGTGTGTGTGTGTGTGTGTGTGTGTGTGTGTCCTGGAAAAAACACATCCATTACTGAATTATTAACGTTTTTAAAAAATAACAAACAAAGCTATGTTCTTGCAATGACGGCTCAATATATGGACGGTGCCTCTAATAACCAATAATTTGCGGTTAATTGATTTAATTAATACCGTGAACTGTGCAGTATAGATTTGTTTGCATTTGGTTTCCTGTTTGAACACGAGATTCTACGATGACTGAACATTTAGCAGTAGATTTAAAGGTCACATCCGGGTGAACGTAATTTTGACACATTATCCTTGCGTCACAATTCATGTCAGTTTTATAAAAGGGCTAAATAATGTAGAGTGCTTTTAATTGAACGCAGCTCATCTTTGGGAGACGTGAAAAACCTGCCGCTGCTGTTTTAAGACGTCAGTCAAGGCGAAAGCCCCAATTACAGCCTCTCATGTCGTGTGATCACAGTATTCAACAATGAATCTGCCACATAAAGGGTTCAGTTAATTTTTTTCATGATGGCTACAGAAAAACAGTTAATGCAAATCTATTTCTGGGAAGTTTACATTGAAGAAATACCCATCCCAAATACCAGAAACTGTACTCATAACCAGATAACAGAACGAGTAGGCACAGTAATTTATTCAGGGAATTTCACAATATGAACTGCAGTCATCGTGCTGGTAATATTGTCAGTGTGGTTTAGAGACCTCATCCGTCCTCAGCCTGTGCCAGTGGAGTGACAAAACACGCAGTGAAAACATTTGTTAATTTCCCAGATCGCAGCAGCAAATCACTCTCCTTCTCAGACTGAGGGTGATGCGGCTGCGACAGCGCAGGGGAGCAGGGCAGCAATAACACGGCAGCTCATTTCACACATTTCACTGGAAATTTACACCAATGTACACATTTAAATGAGCAGGTACAATCCCAGTGCAGGGACACACAGCTCCCAGTCAGGTCCTGATGTCGAAATATTTAGCATTCGATTGAAGTGGAGTGAAAACGTGCTGATTTGTTCATTGAAGTGTCCTGATAGACGGCGGTGCCTTATGGTTTCTGCTCTGTGCCTTCTGCGGTTTGAAACGAGGCTTTGCAGAGTGTGTCCGCACTTTCAGCCTGTTTCTCTGGGCTGCTATGATTTTAAAAATGACAGAAGAGAGAGGAAGCTGCTCTTGAAATTGTTTTCTGTAAATGCCAAATGGTGACATTTCTTACGTTCTTAAAGGCAGTAACGCGCCTCCGAGGAGCCATTTGCACCTGGTGCTATGACCACAGATAAGTATTTCATGAATCCGCAGATCATCTGACAATCTCCGACAGCCTCCTTCCACACACACCTTTTGTGCTCACGTGGAATGAAGTGAAATTCACCTTGTGCTCACTTTGCTGGGGACCTCTTGAGATTCCAGGAGCCCAGTAGGTGACACAGTACTTTAACTGCATCTCAGTGTGTGGAGCTGATCGGTTTGTCCTGCACTGACTGCAGTGTCTAGTTAAAAAGCAAAGAAGAAGAAAAGTGGTGACCTGTTTGCTTTGGAAACTTCATAGCCTTTCTAGTTTTTCTGTGATTTGATTATAATATCTGATATTTAATTTAATAGTCCATCATTTATTTGGTACCAGGCATCATTGCAGCGCACGGTCTTTTATTACATTACATTAAGTGTTTCTGCTGTTTTTGGTTTAGTTTATTCTTCTTTTTGTCGATGGTCCCAGACTCTCTAGACATATCTGCATTCTTCTTCCCCTTCATTTTCAGTTCCCTTCTTCACATGCACTTCACTTCACTGTTTAGCTATTAGTGTCCGCGAAGGCTCGGGGTGCAGCGGGGACGGTCCCCGGAGCCTCGGGGGGCGGTGGGGAGGATTTCTTGCGGGCTGAGGTCGACTCTCGGGCGGCGCGGAGACCAATCTGCGGGCGGCTTCTGAGAGCTGGGGCAGCCGGCCCCTACTGAGAGGCAGCACAGCAAGTCAGTGGCATTTCCGAGCGAGCCGGCGAAAAGCCCCGCGGGCAGGCTCAGAGATAAAACAGAGTGAGCGAGAGACGGAACTCTCACATCTGATGACTAATAGAGCACAATATTACAGCACATTGCGAGAGACGTGATGCATCGGTCCTCCTCCTTCCTCGCGCGTATATCTGCGGCTGCCCTCGCTTCTTTTACGGACACTTTTTACGCAGCGCTCGGCGACGTTTTGTTTTGCCTGTCGTGTGTTTTGTGCGTATCAGAGAGCGCTGCACTCGAACAGGGTGTCTGCAAAGCGGACTGCTTTTCTTCTGCAACTTGGATCCGAACTGCTGTGCAAGACCAAAGAAAAGGCTCCAGGTACTGCAGCTGAAGGGTGTTAATTATGATTTGGATGTGAACATTTTATTCATCTCAGATACAACACGCACATTCAGAGTAATGCCTGTTCGTTTAATTGCACTTTATTAGGCTGATATAAAACACGAGCTCTGTAGAGTCTGGTGAACATGGCATTGCATCGGTGTGTGGCCTATTCTGGCAAGACCACTGTGCACTCTTCACGTGTGTGTGTGTATGTGTGTGTGTGTGTGTGTGCGCGCGCCCGTGCGCGCGATGGCGCGAGCCAGAGGGGGAGAGGGAGGAGAGGCGGTATGTGAGCTGGGCTGGAGGAAATTCTTGTGTTTTGGAATGCGTTTACCCCAGGGGAGACCCCGTGACCAGGGATAGACGAGGGGAGCAGAGCGAGAGACAGAGACAGGAAAGAGGAGGACTGATCGCTCTGGCTTTCTAAGAACTCACTGAGAGAGTGCAAATGACATGCGAACTGCAAACACTGATGGGGATTATTTTATATTCATTGGCCGCGACGATATCATTATAGATTATTAACATTTTTGCTGTTGATTTTTAAATGATATTTTTCTGTCAGAGGACTCTAATTAAAAACATGTGCCCTCAGTTTCAGATACCAGAGCGGTTTCCAACAGGGGGCACTTGTGGCACATGAAGTTCAGGAGCTATTAATGATATGAGCTGAACCACTAATGTCAATTTAAAACGAATCATGTATAAAACACTTGAAAGTAGAAACAAAACTTAATTCATCTGGGAACAACTGCTATATAATTGTCATCACTGTTATTTATTACATATCTCCAACATTTTTCAGACTCTTTTCAGATTCTTCAGTGGGTTTCAAACTGAGTTTTTAGAAAGAGAATTTGTTCGACTCATCCTTGAGTTTATCTGAACATTTCACAATCATCACATTTGGAGTTCCATGGGTTTCACTGGACAACAGCCCTGCGTTAAGAACAGTGTGGCCGGAAGTCACTGCGTCACCTTGTGTCTCCTGTGATATGTCCGATTATATGATCCATAACATGACCAGGACGCACTGAGCCTTTATGGTGGCTTGGTGGGAAATACAGGAGCAGGCTGAACCGTTCACAGCTGACGTGTATACCAAAAAGTTGACCGTGCATGTCATTTAAACTGTACTTGAAACTTGGACAGAAGTTAGTGTTTGGATCTACTTTTTTAATGGACAGACTGGGGTTAGGATCCCGGTTGGTATTGGACAGAGAACAGTGTTTCTGGAACAGCACTGGGCACTAGAGGGAGAAGGACTGCTAAACGCTCGCCCACACACCAATGTGAGATATTCTAATGAGCAATCTGGCCCTTCTGAATATTATTCCTCTTCGCAGTACATGCATCCTACGACGTGCGACACTGTGCGAGACTCTCCATCCCTTGGAAGAAATGTTTTTTAGATTTCAGTTGGATAAATGTGTCACTGGTGAGAGTATGTGTGAAGGCTCAGTATGATGTGAGTGACGTGCTCCTCTGCCACCTGTTTTTCACAGCCTGAACTCTTCATGATGCACATCAGTGAAAAGGTGGCAAAGAGTGGCGATCGAGGGCTCCAGTACCGCTGGTAAGAATCACACCTTATCTGGGATTTGATCTGATGCAGTGTAAATTCATTATCAGTTGGGTGAGTTAACCCTGGCAGTGGAAACCAGACTCTTCTGGTCAAATGGAGCTTTTTGTTGCTCTTTTGTAGAGTGCAAAACAGATCAGTGTATTCTCATAAAGCCTACGCTTCCTAATGGACTTACTGCATGTGAAGAGCCCCAGTCACACTCGTCAGACCCAGATCTCCCCCCTGTAGTTGTGATTTAAAAATAACTGCAACCTCCTGAGCTCGGCTGTGTTAAAGCTCTTTACCTACAGTAGCCAACAGTGCATGTGTACATGAAACCTTTTATTGTACTTCATGTACAAGCAGCTCATGATTCACACACAAACAGCCCACACACTCCCACGTGTTTCCCCTGCCTTCAGATGACATCATTAAAGAGCTGCTCTAAAATCAGTGTGGGTACAGCATGTGGGCAGGCAGTGTGTGTGTGTGTTCGTGCTTCTGTGTGGGTGAGGGGAGCGAAAGCCAAAGCTCCGGAGCCGTGGGCCCGTTCTTACTGTGTGTGTGTGTGTGTGTGTGTGTGTGCCCAGCCGGAGGCTCTGGGCCTGGGCTGCGCTGCCTCCTACGCCAGGGTACGGCTGGGGCTGAGTGGGAGGGATGAGTGGGAGGGAAGAGTGGGCCGCGGCTGTGAGTCAGCCTGCTGTTACGGAGCCCCCCAGACAAGAGACCGCTGAGGGAAGAAACACGCTGCCAGAGCGCTCTCCCTGCTAGCGTTTGAAGAAACAGTGAAATTTCTGATAACGAGTGTCCTGGAGAATCAGGGAGAGAAGAAGAAGCAGCTGCAAACAGTGGCATCAAGTGTCAGGATTTTGGAGGAAGTAGAGTAGATGGCTCAGGACAAAGGCGTCTTCCTTTGTTGTGTACGTCAGCGGCGCTGGATTATCATTATTTAAACACCACTGTTGTTGACAGCGGTGACAGACCACAGGTGGCTGGCTGCAGGCAACTTACCCCAGTATGTTTTTGACTTACATTTTCTTCATAGCACAGTCCCAGCCCGGCTACACAGAGTCAGACAGCTGTATCAGACCCAGCTCCATCTGCTGGAGCCGCTCGCTCCTTCTCGCTCTTTGAAAGAAGCAGCTGAGCACAGAGCTCCATGCTACATGTCCATGTGAGCTTCTGTGAATGACATGCTCACATTCCACACGTGTACATGCATAGGGTGGTCACTGGTGACATATTTATGAACCAGGGTTTATGAACATGGAGCTTTCAACAGAAACACTTATTTACACAAGTAGCTGCAATGTGATTTGTGAATCTTCTCAGTGGAGCTGGAGCTCGTGCTAGAAGGGAAACACAAGATCTGACCTGGATATGATGTGGAG
The DNA here is from genome assembly GCF_001952655.1 of Monopterus albus. Taxonomy (NCBI): domain Eukaryota; kingdom Metazoa; phylum Chordata; class Actinopteri; order Synbranchiformes; family Synbranchidae; genus Monopterus; species Monopterus albus. The sequence goes on from NW_018128312.1 coordinate 258,611, forward strand.
ATGTATACAGTCACAACACGAGACTGGTACTGTCTGTACTGCATCATCTGCCTGTAGATACTGCACTAAAATACTCTGTGACGCTCATCTTACAGAGAAAATGTCTCACAGTTATCCTCTGTATAACACTTAGTACAGCATTAGGTGTAGTAAAACACCGAAACACTGTTTAGATGTTTTTGTTGTTGCTGCTGTTGTTTTTAATGAAGCTGGTCTGCAGTGGCTGAAAGTGGAGAAACATCCCTTTAAAAACCCGTCTGAAGCCCAGGTTGATCTGTAGTTTGCTTGTTTTGTCTGAACAACAATCCACAACCCCACATATTCAGTTTACTATCTCACAAAGAAAAGTTCAAATCCTGAAAATTGAGCTGATGAGACAAGGTGTCGTGAGGGGCTGTTCTGTATTTGTGCTTTGGACTTAATCACTTAACACTTCATTTTTGTTGTTCACTTAATGATGAATAGATCTGGAAAAACTGTCCATTACAACACATTCTAGTTAAATTGTTTGTTTAAAAGTAGAAGCAGGTGTCGCTGCCTCCTCTGAGGTTGTCGTCATGTTGGCGCTGACCAGACTTGTTCGACCAAAATCGAATTTTTATTGAAAGCTCGATCTTGGTCGGATCAGGCTGTGAAAGACATTTGTTTTGATTCCGCTTTATTGGATATCTAAAGCATGAACCCTGTCCCCAGAGATGGGGCTCAGGCTCAGGGCCACAATGACCCGGTGAGCTCAGCAGTACTAATTCTGGGCTGGGCCGGTCGTCCAGATAATGGAAGGTGGTTCTCCAGGAAACCTAGAGGGAGTCCACCAGTCTGGGGTGTGGGGGGCTGGAGCCAGGGGACCAGCCCAAGGGTGTGGAGTGGTGGGGAAATGCTGGAGGATAACATTGGCGTGTGGATGTGGACACAAGGCGGAAGTGTGACAGGCGAGGAGAGGGAGGGAAGGACGAGGAAGTGAGAACAGGAAGCACTGTCAGAGCGGCGGGGGAGAGGGGAGTGTTTCACAAGAAGCCTTGTCCGCCCTGCAGCGTCAAGATGAGGGCGTCTTCTGCTGCTGCTCTGGCAGCCCACCAGCCAGCGGGGAAGCGCATGTGTGACACAGTCACCCTCTCACAGAGACACACACACACTCTCCACGGTGTGACCCCTCACCACCTTGGCACCGCTCGTAGCTCTTATATCCTGTGACTGGGCCGGCGAGCAGTGCTGTCACATAACCCACGGTTATGGCAGAGAGGGAGAGCTGCTTTTGCTCCAACACCTCTGAAGACAAGAGGAAGAGGAAAGGGGGAGGACAGAGAGGAGAGGGGCTCAGGGCGAGAGGGAGGACGGGTGGAGCGCTACACCGAAGCCTTCACAGTGCTGTTGTGTAATGATATAGGCTTAATGCATAAGAGTGTTAATCACATTATACACGGTGAGAACATTATTGTCTTTTCTTTATTGAAAAGATGTTCACTACTGTCTGTTGATTTACTGAATAGTTCTTCAGAATGAGCTTTATTGGCCAAGTCTGTGACCCACACAAGGATTCTGACTCCGCTACAGTGCCTCTGGGCGTGCTTTTGTAAAATGAACCAGAGAAAAATGCGCTTTCAGATAAAAAAAACAATGGGAGCAAGACAAGACAAAAACATTAAATTATATATATGTATATACAATGTGACAGAAGAACTTTCAGATACAATATTTATAAGTCATTGCAGTTTTCTTGTTATTTCAGTTTTTCTATTGTTAATAATCAGCAGTGGAAAATAACTAAGCACATTTACTTAAATACAGTTTTAAGGTACTTTATTAAAGTATTGGTACAACAGCTTATTATAGTGCATTTAAACATAGAGACAATTCAATGTGCTTATAGGGAAATAGAAGCATTGGAGCAACATTCAAAAACAACAAGGAATAAAAACAAATAAAATCAATTAAGACAAGATTTTTTAAATGGTAAAATCAAATAAAATACTTTACTCCACGACATTTATTTGATAGCTGTGGTTTCTAGTTAAACGTATGATGCCTCATAAAATACACGCTGCATTGTTATAACAATAAACAAAGTAATTCAAATGACAACATTAAAGCCATATTTTACATAAGCAGCCACAGAAAAATCGGCTTTGGTTGGTTTTTGTTAAGAGTTTAAAACTGAAAAACTTCTACTGATCTGTCATTAAAAATTGATTTCAAGACTGTAAATGCACAGAAATAAGAGCATGACAAGAGTGTGACTGAATTAATCACCGCTGTATTAGCTGAAAAATATAAATATAGAAGTGGCTAATCTCCCAAATGAAGGTTCAAATCTTGGTGCCTCCAGTCCACGTGTCGAAGTGTCCTTGGGCAAGACACTGAACCCCCCCGTTGCCCCCGATGGTTAGAGCCATCGGCTGAGTCGGCGCCGCAGATGGCTGCCATCGGTTCTGTACCGGAAACAAATTCCTTGTGTGTAACATACCTGGCCAATAAAGGTGATTATACTTATCCTGTATACTTCTACTTTTGTTACGTGAAGTACATTTTGCTCTATATTTGTGTAGTTCTGTTCCAGTAAAACTTTATATCAGTACTTTTACCTTAGTGGGGGATCTAACCTGCTGGTAATTTTAACCCTGTGCTCACTGAGTCAGTAAAGATTTGTGAATGTAGCAACAAGGTTCAAAAGGAGTCGGCAGGACAAGAAACACACACGACAGGTTGCAAACAAGTGAAATCCTAGAGTCCCAGATAGGAGCTGCTACTACAAGATCCAGATTTCAATACACAGGAATGATCCTTTAATACGCCTTCTGTTACTAATGCTAGTCTTATAACAGCTATTCCTTTATATAGCTCAACCATTGCATCACAATAGAAGCATTCATGTGTGATGTAATTTGAGACACTTACTAAGTAATGGAAAACACAAGCACCAAAGTGTATCACGACTCTGCTCTGCGTGTCCGTCCTGCACTCACAGGTGTGTGTCTGTCAGCACAGCTGTGTCACCGACAGTCCGGGATGAGAGCACCACACATCAGACACGGGGTCAGTCCTCCTCAGCGTGACCGTGATGTCACACTTGTATCTGTGTGTGTTCACTGCCTCCCAGTGCTGGAAACACACTGGCCTAATATAGCCAGGGGCCGCGGGGTCTGCTGCTGTGCTCCCGTGTCCTGGCCTGGCTCGGAGCGAGCATTTGATTCTTCTGAGCAGTGCGTGCCATTTTAGTGAATGGATGACATCACTGTTATGTCTGTCCTTGTCCTTCACCCGCTGTGAGTGTCGGTCTTTGCAGAGGCAGGTGTGTGTGAGACAATTTATTTTACAGGTTTGCTGCTGCTTCCTAATATGTCCTTGAAGGTTTCCTGGATAGAACCAGGTATTTGGCGCTAAATACAGGTCAAATCGAGGCAAAGCTCTGAGACTGTTGATGTGTTTAATTCAGTAAGTTGTCTTGAGTTTGGTATCGACTTCCAGTGTTTGGAAATAACTTGAAGTGTACCAACCTATCACGCTTTATTTTACATATTATCCAGCTATTTCCAGGAAACCTTTTAGGGATTAGGACTTTCCCAATCTATAAAATAAAGCTTTAGCCCACTTCAGATTTTAAACCTGTCTTTAAGGACCAGAAACATTTAAAGAGCAGCATTTAAAGGTGAAAACTTAGAAGATTTGGACCAACAGAGAAATGTAACGAGCTTAGAACGAGCTGTGTGTTTGTTGAAAAGTACCGCGGTGCTAAGTTTAAATATATAGTACTTTGAAAGGCCATGTTCTGACATGTCTGTGAGAATATCTGTCTACAGCTGTCCACATGTTCCCATGTGCGACACACATAGCTTTACTGCATGGCCATGATTTGGTGTATTGTATGAAATACAGCTTGGCGCTGTAGAAACACAGCAGCAGGCCAAGAATGAATCACTTCTGAAAAATACCTATTTTAGTTTGGGATTTTCTTGTTCTCCCAGGAAGATAATTATTCATTTCACTCAGCTGAGGGAAAATCTGCCCCATCTGCATTTTACTGCACTGTGACTTTTCAAGACTTTACTTGGCAACTGCATGGAAACACAGCAGAGCCGTGTCAGGGCCGAGTCTCCAGAGCAGCATCAGGTCTCCTCTGTCGGAGGAGGAAACGTCCTCCTTCTAAACCAGATCCCCTCACGGTGTCCGACCCACGGTGTCCGACCCACGGTGTCAGACCCACGGTGTCCGACCCACGGTGTCCGACCCACGGTGTCGTCCTCATGAAGCCATTCAGTGACCTAGAGCTGCAGCCATCAGTCAGTTCACTGGTAGAAAATGAACCAGAAACTATTTAGAATCAACAGTCACCGACATGTTCTGGTTCCACCTTCTTTAATGTGAGGAGCTGATGCTTTTCTTTGTCAGACATGAGAATCAGCTGAGTCTCTGTGGATCTGTTGGTTGGGCACAACAAGACGTGTGAAGGCTACCGCAGTATTTTTATTTCAGCTTATTTATTCAGGATTTTCCTTTAATTTGTCACCCATTTATAGTTTGTTCTATTTAGTCATAATTTCTGATGTTACTCTTTAAATACTTCGATTTTTTGACTGGATTGTTAACAGATGTGCTACCTTATAGATCACATTCTGTAAATGATCAGCGAAACATTCCCTCTTTGTCTCTGTCCTGAATTCTTTGGCTTTATCTCTTCTATTTATCTCCGTGTGTCACTCTGGTCGGCCATTAAACTGCCTCCCGAGCTGACCCAGAAGGTTTCCCAGGCTGCTCTGCTGCCTGAGTTCACACCTTTTTGTCCACAGGAATCTCAGGAATCCCCAGCTTCCTTTCCCCTGCAATCTCCATTGTATGAGTGTGTGTGTGAGCCAACATGAAGGAAAGGCCCCTGACTGTGTCGTGCATGTGTGTTGAAACACATCTCCGCCCTTGTATCCACCCAGAGAAAGCGAGCAGGCGGTGCTCAGTCTGTGCCCACAATAGACTGAGTCACTTTCTAAAATGCCAAATCTCTCAGTTACTGTGAAGAAAAGACAAAATGGAGGGAATTTAAGGTTGAACTCACCTGATACAAACACCAATCATATTAAACCATGCAAATTACTTGTATGATTTTTAATTTTAGCATTATAGCACAGTGTTTGTCTCTCAGTTCTGCAAACAACAAATAAATAAATGAACAGGAACACTGTCACTGCCATTTGTCCTTAGGAATTACATTTTAGGAATTGTTTTCTGATGAACTAATCATAGATGAATCCTTTGATAAGGCCACATCGCACTACTGTTTTCATTTGATTAAAATAACCCACTTGTTAGGGAAAACTAATCATTTCTTTCCTAATGACTCATTGTCCTTGGCTGCATAACAAGATCAAGACTAATGTGTCTCATTGCTGCGGTTGGCAGGGAGCAGCAAACGGAAGATGAAAGTTGAAGTGACAAAGCTCCACACAGCTACCTGAAAGAAAATGCTCAGAGCAAACCTGTGAGAGGTGAGAGTGCAGCCCGTCAGACAGGAGGACAGAGCCCTGCAGGTTAATGCCGCCATTTGCCGGCAGCTCTGGAGTCACATCTCTCACCCTGAGTCATTCCTCACTTGTGCCCGCCTGCTGCCGGGCCTCAGCGGCACCCACTGAACACAATGAGAAATACACAGAGCCATTCACTGGACCGCCACACGACAGGCTGTGATTCACTCACACCCACTCGCTCTCTGTCCGCACGTGCCCGCCATACGTACACTGGTGCCCTCGATGCTGAAGCTGCTCACAGTCATTGTCTAGATGTGAGCGTGGTAAAACAAGGTTAGGAAAGGAAATGTAGAAACTATATAGACGGACACAAAGCCCTCACTTTAAGGTTCATGTGGGAAATGTTCTGCAGCTTTCAGCCTTTAGTATGGTTTGCCCAGTTGTCATACAATTGTTGATGTTCAGTTCTTTTCCGGTGCTTTTTTTAAAACAAAAATCCTCCTCCACTTTACCTTAAAAGTGTTCATTCAATTAGAGAAATAAGGAGTTGCCATTATTTTTATCCTCTTTACAAACACAAGATCCAAGTGACATAGATTGTTATGGATCTGTGCAGAGGATGAAGGGGCTCAACTTGGCATGAGATAGATTTATCTCCACAAAAATCTCAAACCAATCTGAAAAGCCAGAATCATCCACAAATCTACAAAAGCAGTGGATGATGAGGGGGTGTCAGGCCACAAGGTGTGGAGAGACTGTTCTCCAGGGTGACAGTGCAGAACAGAGATGTGTGTATATAGGTCAAATGTTTCTTAACCCAGCTTGTTACATGACTCACTGAGATTATTTAGAAAGTTAGAAAGGTGGTTCTCCGACACCACAACATGTGTAACGGGAGCGTAGCATGGGTGCAGCGTGGCCTTTGATGAGTCACATGGCCTCCTGTGAGTAACAAACCAGCTATGCAATTGGTGAAGTCTGAGACACCCATTCAAGACC
>NW_018128312.1:265194-271016 GCF_001952655.1 Monopterus albus
GTGCGAACCGGGGTCCAAGAAGGGAAGTGGTGCCCAGGGCGGGGAAGCAGGGGCAGGTTCAGGTCAGGGTTAGAGGTAGGGAGCCCCATGTTCCTGTGTGTCCAGCTGTCCTCAGCTCTGATCATCCACTGAGGTCTGTGTGTTCCTGTCAGTACTTTCTTTGTAGCAGCTGAGGTCAGCACTGTTACGCACTTGTAAACTCTGGTACTTTCTCTTTGTGGTCACAGTCAGCCGACCATCTGTCCGTTTTATCAGAGGTCACCAGAACGTTTTTGTCACACGGATTAGTTAAGAGCGACCTCTGATGTTTTGCCAGGCAGCCAGTCAGAAACGAGCAGTGGAGATGAGATGCACATACAGTGTTTGTTTGTTTGTGTGGGTGTACGGGTGTATGGGTGGAGAGTGTAGTGCTGCCAGTGAGGCTGGAAGTCATAAAGACCCCTGTACTGTGGTCGCTGTGTGTGCTTTCAGTGCACAGGGGTTGGGGGTGCTTATGTCCCTGCCTCCTTTCCCTTATTTAGAGGCAGGTCCCTTTTCTACAGAGGCAGGGGAGTTTCCTGCTTTTGAAGACCCTGGGCTCACACACGCATTCAGAGAGAGAGAGGCTGCCCTTACTCTTCTCCTCCTCCCTCTCCCCCTCCTTCTTCCCTCCTCTCTTTTTTCTGAATGGATGTCCTCTTTCTAACCTCAGTCGAGAGCTGTGTAACAGGACACTGCCCTCCGCCGCAGCAGGCTCAGCCCCCTCTTTAACAGCCACAGCCACACTATAAGAGAGTGCACCGCCGGGTGTTGAGTATGTGAGAGCGACTATGTCGGACAGTGTCAGTCAGGGGCTGAGGGAGAGAGGGAGAGAGGGGAGGGTGAGACGAGGAGGGAGAGGAGAGATAGAGACTGCGCTGCGAAACATGTGATAGCACAACTCTGGCGGGGCTTATAGGGAGTTTAATGGCTGTAGTGTCTCCAGAGCTCTGGGAAAGCACCTTTAGCCCAGAGGGAGCCTCACACACTGTCTGGGAAAATGTGTGTGTGTGTGTGTGAGAGAGAAAACCGGCCGTGTAGTGCTGCTGCTGTCACTTTAAGCCTGTTACTGATTACACTCAGAAGAATGCAACAGGAGGAGGAAACAGACAGGGAAATAGATGAGGAGACATGTAAGGGTGAAATCTTCTAGGAGTCGATCTCCGGCAAATGACTCGTCCTCCCAGCCGTGCACAGTGGCGTGGATGAGAGCTCTCTCCTTCTCTCAGTCTCTGTCTGTTGGACCAGGCACAGTTAAAGTGAAGGGGAACCGGGAATCCTTGAGCTTAAAGAAAGGCACCCAAGGAAAAGCCACGAGGAAACAGCACTCTCACCCAAACGGGTAAGTGAAAAAAGAAAAGGGAAATGACTCCCAAAACGCGGAGCTGCTGCTGTTGATGGATATCATATGTTACAAGTAAAGGCTGAGAAACTGGGCTGAGCAGAGCTGAGAGGACGAGCAGCAGGGCTCGGGGCCAGTTCAGTGACTGTCAGAAGGTAAAAAGTGTGAAAACTAGAGGAAACGCCTGAGTGTGAAGCTCGGAGTCACATGAGCGGTCTTTATTTGTCAAGCCAGTGAATGATCACATTCAGCCTGTCGGGTCTTGGGCTGTTCTGAGTTTGAATGGCCATTTGTGGCGGAGTGTGTTACCTCACAGTGGGAGCTGATTCACTGTTCCACAGCCCACATGTCTGGCTCATGGCTCACCTGGATGACTTGAAGTAAAATGTATGGTATGAACTATCGTCAGCGCTTTAGTCATCCACCTGACAACGTGAACTGTCGCCTCGGGATAAAAATAGATCTCTGTGGTTAATGGGCCTTTTTTACTTCCTCTCTGGCTCAGTCACACTGTTGCTTCCGCTGTCGTTTGACACAGATAACACAGTCCACTCCTGCTCAGCAGCACAGGGCATGAATGAACTGAGCGTATATGGGTGTGTGTGTGTGTGGGGGGGGCACTATCATGCAGCACTGACAGCGAAGTGTGGCTTCCTTATGAATGGACATGGCAGCCGGCTGATGTGATTGGCTGTGTGGGCAGTGACGCCTGCTGGTGTTTAGATTCACCCTGCCCGTTGCCGTCACCACCTCCTAAGGCACTGCTGCGTGTGTAGATGTGTTGGGGAAAATGTGTGTGAGACAAAACGAGAGAGTTTGAAGGGATGTGTGAATCAGTGGATCTGGGCTACATGTGTTTGTCTTAGGGGACTTAGTCACCGGCGGAACAGTGGGGTGTGTGTTTTAAAGCTGTGGACTTTTAAAAGTGGTGGCGTCCTGCCCAGCTGTTCTCCTTCATATCGTCTCCCACTCTCTCTGACTAAGATGACGCTCTCTCTAGATATCTCTTGTCGTGTAATAAGGTGGCAGCTCTCCAGTGTTATTACATAACAACGCTCCTTGTTGAGTCACTTGAACAAACTTGACAAATTTACATTTTTGGATTTCTGTAAAATAATTTAACCAGAACTATAAAAAGGCAGCGATGTAAAGAAGTGACAGTGACAGTCTGACAGTCTGCGGCTCCTATCACGACGTGGTGATGCCGTGACAGCTCTTTCTTAAGAAACAGGAAAAGTGGCCACTAAAACAATCTGTCCGGGCCACCTCTCACACGTGAAACACAAGCGATCGCAGTCACAATGCAACTATGTGTGTGTGTGTGTGTGTGTGTGTGTGTGTGCATAGCCACCAGCCTCCAGCCACACATACATGCACACCCTGCTCTGTCTCTTTGTTTCACTGCAGCCCAGAGACGGCCACTCCTTGAGCTCCACCAAAGATTACTGCAGCTCCTTTATGCCTCCATACCACTGTGTGCCCCAGCACTACTTTCCTCTGTAGTTTATGGCACCAGGAGGTGTGTATGTGTGTGTGAGATAGAGAGAGCGAGGCATGGAGATAAGAAGCCAGCTGTAAACTGTCATGTTGGAGAGCAAGGATCTGTGAGCGTTTATCAGGGCAGCAGCATTTCCGGCCCGAGTGTGTGATAACAGGAAGGTTGGCGGTGAGATGCATCGCAGGTATCTTGATGAGGGAGCTCAAATTCCCTGGTGGAGATTAGCATGGATTCTACCCTCTGCCTTATCACGCTGCCTACAGAGTAAACCCTGCCCTGTCCTTGGCAGGAAGTAGCTGAGCAGGCCGACCACACTCCTGCCGCCAAACACCGCAGGGCAAACACCCATTTGTCACAAGGCATAATTGTTTTCAATCCCAAGATGGACCACAGTTAAAATACATCAGTTCAAATAGTACTTTAACAGATTCTGAAGTGAAATGACATAGCAGACAAAACAACAACAGATACAGCAAATAAGTGGATGGTCAGCAAGAGCGACTCAGTTCTGCAAACATACTGCAATTATTTGCCTGCTGAAAAAATTTCATCAGGATTAGATAAAGCAGCAGACCTTGCATAAAAAAAATATTTTATTGATAAACTAAATGATACATTTTCTGTTAATCTAAATCACAGGTAAGATGATTAAACAACTGTTTATAACATTGCACTGCAACGTATGACCTGTCAAACCAAAGTGTCTCCCTGATGTTTTTAGTCTTTCACTGCACTGGATCGTTAGTATTTAATGATAGAATGCCACTGATGATGTATCATAATGAAAAACTGTTTCATTTTGCAGTCAGTCCTGTGGTGGCTACAATTATCCAGGAGCTCTTCACGATGAAGGATGACAAAGGCTGAAGGAAGCCAAGTCACAAGGGTTTAGTCTGAACCATGTCCACATACACAGGCTGGTGTCTGGAGACACTGTGACATACCCTCTCTTCTCTGACATTGACCAAGCTATGTAACCAGAACTGGGTTAAGCAGCATAACAATAATCTGAACTATCACTTGTCTCATTCCTTCCTCTCCTTTCCTTCTTCCCTTGTCGCATGACTCCTCTTTGTTTATGTAGCAACAAGTCACTCGCGCAGTCGTCACAGGCAGAGTGCAGAGCTTAGCAGCGTATCTCAGACGTCACGGGGCTAAATGCTTGTTCAGTGTATGTGCACAACAGAAGAGACCCGTTAGAGCATTTGGGCGCGTGCATGAGGCTTGTGTGTGTGTGTGCGTTCTTTGTGTACACAAGATCGCTCGTTCCAACGGTGTACTAACCACACACACCTGGCCTGTTTCCTCCTCTGTTCATATATGGGCAAGGCTTCCCTTACCTGGGCCCCATTCTGAATTCCAATAAGTGGCAGTATGTGTATGTGTGTGTGCAAGGAAGAGGCTGTAGAGACGGATGCACGTCACGGAAAACTAGGATCAATGGGCTAGGCCTGCAGAGCTGCGTTTTAAGGTGTTCCTTTTGTTTTCCGAAGGTAATCAGTTAGCACAGTGACTCAGCCCGGTTGGTTATTCAAAGTGGCCGCTGGAGGAGGACGTCCATAAAGAGCTGCGGTCATGTAGCTGAAGCAAGTAGAGTGAAATCCCTGTGATTCCTGTGGATCAGCAGGATCATTAAAGCAATTAGAAGAGTAGAGGAAGACACTGTGGGGGTTTGATGGTTTAAGCAACAACCATAGTCAGTCATCTTGATGTCAGGTATAATAAAAACCTCCCACCATGTACTCACTCGGTTACCTTCCCTAGCTCTCCTTGGGCAATTTATCAATGAATGTGTTGGTATTTAGGGTGGAGGCCACAGAGGTATTAGCCAGGTTGCAGGCCTCTCCCACAGAGCTGACATTATAACATTTTAGCCTCTGTGTTGCCTTGTGCAGTGGCTAACAGAGCTGATTTATGGCTGTTTGCTGTGGTGTAATGCTATTCCTTCTTAAACCCTGTGACCCCACAAAGGCGAGGGGAAGACACGACTATCTCACTCTCTTTCCTCTTACTTCATCTTTCTATTTATTCCCCTCTTCTGCCGCCACCTTTCTTTGCTCTCTGCACATTTGCCAGGCCTTAATAAAGCAGCTTGAGGAGGGAGTTAGTTTTCCTGGGTCATCTTGCCAGCTCTTTCCCATCAGTCCTGCCCCCTGGAAGAGCCTGCAGACACCCCTCTCTGCAGGCCTGGGGCCTAGCTTGGGGCTGGGGTACGGGCCGTGCATCCAAGGCTGGGGATCTCTCTTTGGCACTCCTGTCTAAGGCCTGGATTCAGTCTACGCTTTGACTGACAACCACCTAGCAGCACCCGAAGGAACCATTTGGGATTGCTTTACAAGTAAAATCTGTTTCATCTCCTCAATTCATCATAGGATAGAAAGTGAGAGGGGGAGAAGTGACTTCAGCAGTTGGTCTGGCAGTGACCATCCGTTGAATAGGGGGAATATTCTGGGACAGAGAATGGCTCTGGATAGCAGACAGAGGTGGCAGGGAAAACCGAGTCTCCTCAACCTCTGTGTCCACAGAATCTGAGCTATTGGCTCTTTCTCTCTGGATGGACGGTCTCGCTCATCCATCACAGCCAATCAGACTCAGGCTGGGGCATATAGGACTTAGGGTGCTGACAGCTGATATCTGATTGGCTTCTGGCATCATGGGATGATTGCTTAATTGGTGGCAAGCTGTTAGCCAGAACCGTATTGTGGACTTGTCTCATCTTGCAGAGCAGGCATCTCCTTTAGTCTGTGAATCCCTGCAGATCGGTGCAATTTCTCTTTGTCCACTTTCATTTCATGTACCCAACAAAACTGCTGAGGCTTAATCCAAATGACCTGAATAAGCTCTAAATAAGTAGGAGTAGTTTAGTTTTGACAGACTTTGACAGATTTTCACACGTGTCCAAACGTTGTCGTGTTTCCTGCAAAAAGACGACGCCTGGCGCTGTTGGCAGTAAGAAGGAGCACA
>NW_018128312.1:271079-284210 GCF_001952655.1 Monopterus albus
CATTTTTACAATCCAATTTTCTTGCTGATTGATTCTGTATCCAGTTCGTGTTATTCAAAAATAAACGCTGACACGGTTCCAGAATGTGTTTTGGAAGAATAACTGTGGACGATAAGTGCTGAGCTGGAACAGTGAGGGACTTTATAGATGGAGCGAAGCACATACTGTACACACACACACACACACACACACACACTCACGCACAGAGAGAGAGGGAATGCATCCACACCCAGCTCACACATCCTACTCACCCACCCACACACACATGCCCACACATACTTGAGCACTGAACAGCACATGCACACAACCAATGAACCGATGTCGTTTACTGCAGAAGTGCAACTCGTTTTAGCACAAACGCACACACACACACACACTTCTACAGTGGTCACCCCCTTACTTTGGGGCTAAGGCAGGGAAATGATTCAGTTCCTCTTTGCCTCTCTCAAAATGTGTGTGCATGTACCAGCCAGTATATATTTGCTGTATATGTGTGCACAGTTGTCACTTTGTGAATGTGTGTGTGTGTCAATGAGGATGTGGTCAGGCCCAGTCATCTTCTAGGCAGCTAAGAGGAAACCCACATCAACTGCCATACTCTAGGAATAGACTGGCCCAGTGCAGGCAGGAATGGAATGGCACGCCTGGCCTCACCCCTCCTCAGGCCTCCTGGTGCTCACCCCCTCCCACACCCACCTCCCTCTCCCTCTAGTCTAATGCACCATTCACTCAAACTCCTGGTCGAACCATCCATTCATCTGTTTTAGTGTTTTTTCCCCCTTTTCTCCCAGTGCAAATGCTCCAGTTAATCTTTGTCACTGCTGGCTCAAATGTTCACCTGAGGAAACTACAGGCAAACGTGATTCCACTGTGGCCACTTTCAGTGATTTTTACTGGAACCAGTTCCTGCACCAACCTTAGTAGTTGAGAGTATGATCCCACTGGTGAACACAGCCACTTGTAGTGGCTGAAATCGTTCATTTTTAAACACGTTGCTCCTCAGACACTACATTCATCTGCTGTGAGATGCATATTTACGGAAAGACAATGTGAGCTGGTGTCACTTCAATGAAAACTCTGGTTATAGGATTAAGCTGTGAGAGAGTTTCACTTCCTGTGTTGGCTCAGCCTCTGATCTTGTCCTGTAGCGCACTGTGCCTCACAAACCAAAGCTTCACTTTCAGTGGAAAAGAAGGCAACTGGTTTACATACGTCAGACCTCTCTGCCTAGCGGCGATGGCAGCATCACCAAAGCATGGAAAAAAGACAGAGATAAGACATAGAAGACCTTATCACCTTATCTTTGGCCCTGTGAGCTTATTCAGGCTCACTGGCCTGAACCTGTTAACATCACACTTGTTCTTGTAGTGTAGCTGACAGCTTTAACATACAGCTGTCCTTATTTTTTTGCAAAGCGCACCCTGTATATTGTACTTGTGATTCCTGTTACTGGTGAATAGATTGTCTGACCTTGAGTATTTCATCTATATTTTTCAGGTTGTCTGAATCCTGCAGAAATGAAGTCAAACAACCACGTGTTCCCAAAGCTGCTCCCAGGAAACGTAAGGAAGTCATTCATATATTTTTTGCAGCAACAAATATTATCTTCACCTCTTTCCCCTCTCCCACCGCCCTCTTCCTGGAAACTGTATTCACCCTGCAAAGAACAGAGCCCAAGGCCACATGTCTCTGCATCTCTTTGAGCCCCTGGTGGAAAGCTTCAGTAGGGAGAGCACACACAATAACCTTAGGTTCACAGGTAGCGTTGAGCTGTCACAGGCGCTGTGGGAAATAAAGACAAGTAAGGCATCTCAGAGCTGTAGGTCTTTGTTATCGCTGTAAGACACAACTGCAGTGTAGGGACAAAGAAAAGTGAGATGAACACAGATGGACAGAGCTGGAATGTGAGGAGAGAAAATCACCAGCATTTCCCTTATTGAAAACGCTGGAGGCAAGTGACCATCAGCTGCACAGAGGATGGTCAATCAATATGGTCATGAGACCTCAGGTATGCAGAGCTCAACTTGTGACCCCAGAGGAGGAGAGGGGAGCGAGTTCCGCCTCCTCCCTTCTCCGCCCCTCACCTGTATCTGGGTTGTAATTTATAAAGACTGGGTCCATGCTCCCATAATGTGCCAGAGCCAGCACGGTGGTGGCCGCCGCCTGCTGTGCCTCAGGGCTAAGGGTAAAGAATGACAGGAATCTGCAACTGATAATGACTTGCTTGGAGATGTTCATCAGCAGATAATCTCCCACATCCTTCCCCCTCCATCAGGCTCCTCTTCTTCTCCTGCTTGATTTCTGTCGGCTCACTACACCACACCCTTCCCTTCCATCTTCACCACTGACACCCTCTCCTTGTCATCATTTCTTTGTGCCTCTCTGACCTCTGTACATGTCTCTAATGTGACTGTTTCCTCCTCTGTTTCTTCAGATGGACTCAGCTGTGTCTGCACATGTGTGGAGTCTTCCCGCCCAGGGAACTGAAGCGGTTCACAGTTCTCTGGCTGCTGTCAGTTGCTCAGTAGGCAGTGTAGATCCTGTGTAGCAATCAGCAGCTACATCTGGCTACTGGGTCTCTGACGGCTCTGCCTACTTCCTGGTCAACCATGCCCATTCCTCTCCCATTGGCTGGTGGCACATTCCTTTCCTCTGATTGGCTGCGATGTCAGGGGGGCTCCATCCTGTGACCCCACACACAGGATGTTCTCTGTGTCACAACTCCACAAGGGGCCCTTGTTGAGGCTTTGTGTGTGTGTGTGTGTTTTCACTCCTTCCTCTTCCACCATTCTTCATTTAATTCTGCCTGACTCTGGCTCACTAGCTGTCTCCTACGCGCTCGGTGATGGCGTCTTTGTATTAAACGTCCTTGGTTAGAGCTATTTAAGTAAAACTGTGATGTGAAAATTATTTTTGCCAGAATGAAAGCGTTAATTGATGTGTGTTTGAGAAGAGATGAGGTACCTTTGCTTTGTCCTGAACCTGGCATACAATGTAGATTTCTGTGTGGTTCAATTCTACAGCTACATTGTCTGCTGGGTTTCAGGCTAGCAATATAAGCAGCTGTTATGCAACCACCCGGTTCTCAAAACTGTAAGTATTCATCTATTCTGTGTCTCAAATGCCTGACCCTGACAATTCAATAAAAAGAAAAGGCTACCGAGTGACTCGTGCTGTCGTTTGCCACACTGAATATCACATTTGAAGGGAGAGACCAAATTTTAAGCAGAATCTGGAATCTGCAAAATCTGAATTGATTCTGTGTTGCCTCTGTGTCCCACAAGTTAACTCCGAGCAAGACATGCCAGGAATATTCTAATACCTCACCACAAAGTTGTCTGTCAGACTGGCTCCTTATTAACAGGACAGCACTGTCTGCCCTGCAGCCAACACACACACGCCTGGGATTATTGTAAAACACATGCAAACCAACAGTGCTTTAGAAAGACATGCTGTGTCCATACCTGTGTGCACACACCTGACTCAGTCCATGGATCCCAAAGCAACTTCTACATCTCCTAAGCATTCAAAGGAAACATTGTATTTACTTCAACACGCACTGTTAAACCGTCAATTTGTTGCATCTCTGATTGTTTCTGATGGCTGCCTCTCTCAGGGGAGTCCACACACACACTGCACACACTGTGAAAACAAAAGACACAAACACAGGTCAACTGACTTTATAAATATATATACAGAGAAGCTGAGCCTTTCAAAAAACTCAACAAGAGCATGACAGCACATGAAGGGAATGACAGTGTGTTCAGCAGCTGTACCGCAGCGGCCCAGGTGAGGCTCCACAGCTCAGCAGGCGACGCTGCCGCACATGACGAGTGTTGTTGTGGCTTAGACAGTGACGCCTTTCTAATGTAACGCCAGTGAAACAAATACCACAGTCCAAAAATGTTTTTTAACTGATGCTACAAAAATGTAATTAATTATTACTAATGAGTTCATTGATTAGTGGAATTACAAAACAATTCTGATTATAAAAAAAAAAAAAAGATATTATTTATAATACAATTTTATTAAATATATTTTTTGATTTTTAGAAATTTTGTAAGCCAAGCTATTAATCAGTTAATAGTAAAATGAATCAGTGATGTAGGTTTAGTCCTACGTTTCATCTGAGCCAAACAGAGTTACAGCCTTTTCATGTTACTGTCCTTAACTGAAGTTTGCAACATAAAACATTTCACCTTCAGTTTTCTTTTTCAAACAAACTCTGACCTGCGACTGATGCATAAGGATGCTAAGGCCCCAACTCACTAATGTGCACTCTGGGCAAGACAATCATTTGCTAAACAGGAGGCTGAAGTTAACTGTGATCTGCAAGTAGTCACGTGCCGCTTTTGTGAATTGGTTCCCTGGAAAACACAAAAAATCAAATGTTGCACATACTGTATGCTGAGTAACTGTGGAAGATTTGACTCTGGACAGGAGGAAGAATCCCGGCCACCAACAGATCTGTCAGTGTAAACACATGAAAAAGAATGTGAACTCATCTTTGGAAGGTTTCAGTGGTCATGTTACATAATAATGCAGCTCATGCACACAAAAAAATTGCATAAAGTTTTTGCATTTAACCAAAGGACATGATTTCAACAGCAAATGATAAAATACTTCTGTGCATTTGTCCAACGTGCATTATAGTTAAAGCAGAGAGGCAAACTAGTCAGATGCTGCTAGGATTTGACACTTTACAAATACCAAATGAAAATGGTTGTTTGGGCTGGTTGCTTTTACAAAATGAGGCCTACACATGACACAACAGTTATGACCTCATAAATGTAGCTTCAGAGTATAAAAACACATCTGTAGCACCTCTGGGTTTAATTATAATGGATTCACAATCAGGACTTGCTCTGTGTGCCCCACACTGAATCACTGGACATATTTCCATCATCAGTACTGGTTTTGTCTGCATCTTTGTTCAGCCGCACAGGCCCTGTGTTCGTACCAACACCACATGAGCTGAGCAAGTCCATCGGGACCCTCTACGAGAATCCCAACAATGCTAATGGCCTGTAATGTGGGCGGTTTATTGTTGCTTTGATAAGCTGTTGATGACGTGCGTGGTGTGAGGACACAGTCAGAACGCTGGGGAAAAGAGTGATGATGAGAGGGGAGAAAAGAGAAGATGAAAGAGAGATGCAATCATCTGTCTTCCTCTATCACATATATAAACGCTTTCAAGGAGGATAGTGCAGAAGGTGAAGGTGCTGCCCCTTGAAGGTGCCGTCGGTGGCGTCATCAGCCGGTGAAACACACGCTGCATCAGTGCTGTAATAAGTCATCTGAATGTCACACAGCGGCCTCTAAAGAAGGGCTTTCCCCATCAGCAGGCCTACACACACTGTGGTTTAAACAGGTCGTAGGGAGAGAGGAAGATGGAAACATGCTTCTACAGCCTACAGCCATGAAGGTTATTTTCACCAAAAGAAAAAAACAGTTTATGATTTGTGGTTGCATGATAAAAATGTGAAGGGCTCCATCAAAGCAGCTGATGTATATTAGCAGTACCAACAATCCCTCAAATTAAGAGACTAAATATGCTGACTGTAATTTCCTTTCAGAGTGATGTATGTTGTCCTGCTCCACTATGAGCAGGACAAATAAACCGTCTAATAAACTATTACAAACTGCAGACAAATGAATCTGTTTTATCATGTTACAGTGCTGTTTGGTAACAATTATGCAAGAACGGGAAGTGTTTGGGAGACAGCGTGGTTTGGGTGAAAATGACCAGAAACCCTTCCATCCATCCATCCATCCATTATTTATACTGCTTATTCCCGAACAGGGTTGCAGGGGGGCTGGAGCCAACTGACGATCGGCAGGAGGTGGGGTCCACCCTGGACAGGTCACCAGTCTATCACAGGGCTGACATGTAGACAAACAACCACACACACTCACACTCACTCCTAAGCACAATTTAGTCAACATCAGCTTCATGTCTTTGGACTGTGGGAGGAGGCTGGAGCACCTGGAGAGAACCCACACAGGCACAGGGAGATCATGCACAGAAAGGCACCAGGTTGGCTGGGGCTCAAACCCAGAACCTTCTTGCTGTGAGGTGACAGCACTAACCACTGAATCACTATGCTGCCCTCAGAGAAACATCTCTAGGTTAAAATGTTAAAGTCTGAAGAGCTTTGCTGTCAAGGTTTCACGACAGTGTTTCCTGATTGCTAAGGATGCACACTTTCCTGTCCAGTGCGAGAGGTCGACTTCATCTGGTTACAAAATGAGAACACATAGGTTACTGTGTTCATATTCAGTGGTGGAAGAAGTACAGTACTCGATTTCTTAAGTAAAAGTAGCCTAATAAATAACATTTCTTGGAAAGACACTTTCATAGTTATTGAAGGAAAGGTTCAGCTTTCATCCAAGCGAATGTTCAGAATGATTGCATGTCTGTAAACACATTTTCCAAAGACTTACTCAGAAGCATTAGCAGTTAACTGAAATAATTGGAAATTTACAAAATGAACTCTGCTTCGTTTCTCCTATAATTGCAGCACTAATTTGGATTTTTACCAGGAAATTTCATAAACATTGGACGCATAGAATAAAGTGCTACAAAATAAGTCACAAATTCAAAAAAGGCAGACTTAAATAAAATGGCTCGAGATCTTTGTTGCCTCTTCATTTGTCTGAATTTAACTGAACGGTGTAAATGGAGACAAATACAATTAGACAGTTCCAGACTTCCTGTGTGAAGAGTAACATGAAGTTTATTCATTAAGTTTGTGATGCCTTTTCCAGTGATGTCTCCACCGTCAATAAAGATATCAAATGAGCAATACATACAATAAAAGATGAGGAAGGAAAGGAAACAAAGGAGGCACAAAGAGACACAGGGCTGCAAAGAGACAGCAGCCAAGGTCTACGCCAGAGCAGAAACTAGAGGAATGATATTTCTGATCATCTCACTCCCTCTCTGTCTTTGCTCCAGTTAAAGATGATGATGATGTCACAAATAAAATAAATAAAAAGGCTTTGGGGTAAACAAATATGGCTGACCGCATCCATGTCTAAACAACCGCTACATGGGCTGATCGTGAGCGTGTTTGATGACGCACACTGAATCATGACAGTTCCATAAAAGCAGTGACTAAACACCACTTGGAAGATGATATCCTAGACTGTGGACTGGAGAGACCAGTAATTACTGCAGTGCAGTGGAGGCTTTACGTGCGCTGCGCCCATCTCTATTTTGTTTGACCACAGTTCGAAATTTAAAATGTTGGTGAGCAAGAAGAATCACAGCATGTTCACCAGTCTCATACCAAACCTGGTGATTCACCTGGTGGAGGAGGGAGCCTGCCACACACCAGCCTGACCGGGACGCAAAGTGGACGATGAGTCCAGATACAGGCTTGTCCTCTCCTTTTTCTTCTTTGATTAAATCTGAATCTGGCTCATTAAGACACTACAGCTCAACCACAGAGGAGATGTGTCACTCTGTTGAGTTTGTGGGACCATGAAGACACTTGCAGTGCACCCCATAAACAATCTCTGGCAGAGTGCAGACAGCAGCTTGCACAGAGCGCTTTAACCCATCAACAGCAACGTTTTCTTCTGGCCTGCCATCACTTTACTCACAGAATTAACACTGATTAGTAGCAGCCGATCTGACGCTCTGCACTGAATACAAATGAGAAGCTGCCTGCTGAAATGTTCCTTACATTACTGCTTGCTAATACGACAGATAATAGATTTGTTACTGTCTGAACCAGCAGATCTGTGCATTTGCCATCTAGGTGTCAGAAAAGAGTCAACCACCAGTGCAACCAAATAACTTTCCCCATTCACACGCTCAAATTCACACTCACACATGAATCGAGAAGCTGGAATTGTGGAGTCCGTCTGTCAGGAAGGAGAGCAGGTAAAACAACACCAACATTCATTTCTTTCTATTTCTGTCACCATCCTTTCTAAGACAATGGAGCATCTCACTGACTCTTGGTGCGTTTAACACAATTGAATTTGTTTGCTTTCATCGCCCACAGCATCACAGCATCACAGCAGCCACCATCACTGTGGTTTCCTGCAGCTTAGCGACACACATTTTGAGAAAGCAGTTTAAACACACCCTCCAAATCACAAACCAGGGCTGTACCTGTACGTCGGCTTCTACTAGAACTACTGTGCAGAGCTGCAGTTTATTTGAGGTGTTGTGTTAAACTATTTTAACATGTTGTGCGGTCATGATGTTCTCTCTGTTATTTACTGTAGGTAAGACAATAATCCACTGATATGACCTCATAAGTGTATGAAGATTGCAGCTGCAAAACAAACATATAAATCAGAACAGCAGCTCTGCTTTAAGATAAAATAACGTGCACCTCAGGATTTCTTTGGCAGTATCATATCTGTGCAGAGAAGGGTCCGTGTGGATGTTCTGCAGGAGGCTCTGGGCAGGAGTCAGACAGCATTTCTCCATCTTCATCTGCGGAGTGAAGGAAACACTGAAGTTCACCTGCTGTTTTGGAAACAACAGCAGCACCTGAGAGTTCTGGGTCACCTACTAAATGTCCCTGAAAGACACAAAAAGACAGTGTCTGTCATTTTTTGTGGTTCCTGCTGCTATGTAGAAGAACGGAGGACAGTGCATGTGTCTATGCCCAGTGTCTGCTGTGTCGCAGTTTGAATGTTGCATGTTGTACCAGGTTTACAATATACATATATGTGGTGTTTTGATGATGGTGGTGGAGACGCTGTCTAACACGCTGCTCCAACATCTTCCATAGCTGTGCAACTGGGCTGAGACCTGGTGACTGGGAAGGCCACAGCATCTGAGACTTAGGCCCACACCAGGTAGTGAGAGAGGAAGAGTCAGCTAACAGCAGTCTGCAACAAGCCTCACATCCACCATTAGGTTTAGCATAACCTGCACACAGCTCAGAGAAGCAACACAATGACACAAGCGTGAGGTCAACATTCTGGCTGGACTCCTGTCTGCAGGAAAAGATGACAAGGCAAAAACTGCAGTGCGCTCCCTGTCATGTCAGACAGACGGACAGACAAGCAGGTGACCTCACACCAGAGGAGCAGTCAATGTCAGGGATGGACCCTGTCAAATGAGGGTGAGGTCTCTCCCCCTTAGCTTCAGTATGCCACTCTGTGAGGGAGATGAAGCAGCTGAGAGGATGCAGGGCCTCCAGCAGAGAACAGCAGCACGGCCTGATGAAAACAAAGTACACATGACAGGAGCGTGGAAGTGTTTTTCTGCTCCATTTGTTCTGTGCTGAAGAATGTCAAGGCCCCTATTTACCTTGCTAATGACACGACAAGCACCTGACTGCCACTGATCGACACATAGTGGCAGACTGCGCTCCAGTTTGTCATTTACTCAGACCTATGATCCTTAATCCTTTTTAGGGGCGACTGTGGCTCAGGAGCTAGAGCAGTTGTCCCCTAACTGGAAGGTTGGCGGTTTGACTCCTGTTTTCCACATGTCAAATTGTCCTTGGGCAAGACACTGAACCCCAAGTTACCCCTGATGGCCAAAGCAGCACCTTTCAGGGACGGCGCCGTCTGTGTGTGTGTGTGTGTGTGAGTTGGCACCTCAGTTCTGTGCTGGAGACAAAGTCCTTGTGAGTGTAACACAAAAGTGATCAAATCAATTTTAATGTGCATTTTTAATTTGCACATTAGAAACCTTGAAAAGAAAATGCAGCAAAAATGTTTTGCCACTTGTGTATTGATGAAGCAAAATTTGACAAAGTGCAACAAAAACAAACTGGGTAGATGAATCCTGATGTCCACAACACAACGTGAGTGAAGAGGTGGCAGCAAACAGAACACATCTGTCACATCTGTGAGGGGCGATGAGGACGCTAGGTCCTTCTGAAAACCAGCACATGAGGTGAGGTTTGACTGGTGCTCATGTTTGAGCTTTACTTTGTCTTATCTGATTATATTCTAGTTGAATGCTTATTGTTTTTCTTGCCTCTGCAAAGAGCTTTGAACTGCCTTCATGTATGAAATGTGCTGAGTCCTTACTCTTTGTCACTGGAAATGTTTCATGCATGATTGAAGTTGCAGCTCCTTCTTCTCTAGCACAGTGTGCAAACCGACACAGGCCCTGTAGCTATACAACAGGATAACTGGATTTAATGTTTAAGTTCATGAGCACACAGCACTGTTAAGCTTCCAAAATAAAACTAATTACAATTAAATTTCCCTACTTATTCGACTCCTAAAAGTCTTTTTGTCCACAGCTGTCACACTCGTCTTCCTCTCCTGAAACAGAGCTTTCTCAGAGCTGCCACCGAGCTGTGTGAACAGCTCCACAGTGGATGTGTATCATCACTGACACTGATGTGCTCGACGTCGAAACAAGAGACTGATGAGTTTGGGGCCGGTGCTCCTGCGGAGAGGGAAAGCTTTTCTGCGTGGGAGAGTTGCTTTCTTGTCTCTCAGAGTCCCCCTCCCCTCAGCCTGGGTCTCCTCTCCCCTCCTTCACTCTCCTGACATACTGGCTTTGAAACGAGTCTCTGCGTTTCAAGACGTTTGGAATTAGCAGTGGTGGAAGAAGTACTCAGATCCTTTACTTAAGTAAAAGAAGAAATGCAACAGTGTAAAAATACTCTGTTACTCTGGGGCAGCTGTGGCTCAGGAGGTAGAGTGGTCGTCTCCCAGATGGAAGGTTGGTGGTGTCCTTGGGCAAGACACTGAACCCCTAGTCGCCCCTGGTGGCCAGGTAGCGACCGACAGTGCCGCCAGCACGAAGCTACAGGGATTAATAAGGTATATGTATTAAATTAAAAATTTTTAGTCTTGCATTCAAACTGTTTCATAAGTAAAAGTACAGAAGTATTAGCACCAAAACATATTTAAAGTACTAAAAGTAAAAGCGCTCATTATGCACAACAGCACATTTCACATTCCTGTATATCATATTATTGTGTTATAATTACTGATGTGTTATTGTGTACATCACAGTTAATGTTGCAGCTGGTAAAGAGGGGGCTAGTTTATGTGCATTTAATCAGAATTTGTGCTGGGTAGCTTGTGAGTTCTCCACCACAGATCAGTGAGATCTGATCATTATACTGTATTTTTGTATTAATCTGGCTCTGAAACGTAATTATAGTTATAAAATAAATGTAGTGGAGTAAAAAGTCGATATTTGCCTCTAAAATGTAATAAAGTCAAAGTATGAAGCAGCAGAAAATGAAAATACTCAAGCACAGAGACCTCAGAAGTGTACTTAAGTACAGTACTTAAGTAAATGTACTTAGTTACTCTCCACCACTGGGAATTAGTTTGTCTCCTAGCAACAACTCATACAATACTACAGGGTTTTGTGTGAGAGAAAGACACAGTGTGAGGGTGATGTGTGTGTAAAAAGACCTAGGGAATGAGTGTGTGTGTGTGTGTGTGTGTGTGTGCCTGTGCACTAATCAGCTGAGCACACTTTTTCCACTGTTGTACATGTTTAGTGGCTTTACTGTCATGTGGAAACCTGTTCCACTCCACGCCTCAACTCGCTTTGCTCTCGCCTTCCTCTGTCCTCCCGACACACACACGCACACTAAGACAAACACACACTGATAGATTCTTCATTCACAGCGGAAGGCATTTCCTCCCTGGGTTGATGTTACATAAGCTCTAAGAAGCTGAATGGAAACTGGTGATAAGCTGGGGTTTTATCACAAGGACAGAGGCAGTGACCATGAGAGTCTGGGTGGCACAGGCTGTCTGTGGGTTTATAAATGGGAGAACATCCTTTAAACCACCAACTCCCACCTACATGCCCACCATGATGTCATCAACTCTGGTGACAACATCAGTCTATCAGATATAGGCCACAAGCTGGAAACCTTCTCCCAGTGACACTATAATTAGTTTTTCCCGTTTGCTAAGACACATTTTCTCAAATCTGCACACACACACACACATTATTAAAATGATGCTCACACCTGTACAACCATGTCACTTCCAAGTCAAACCAGGCTTTGCTTTACTTACATTATTGATGTGTGGTACTGACCACACAGATCAGCTTTACAGGAACACACTGTCCATTCCAAACACAACTATCCACCACCTTTGTGTCCCACTGACAAAGAGTGCAGACATTTTCATGCAAATGGTAAAGTGGTAGGTAGAGCAGGTACAGAATGACACAAGGTAAAGAAATGCCTGAAATTCCCACTGCTGCCAATATAAATCTAACCCCACTGGCCTCCTCCACTGCCGCCCAGAGGTTTCCCCTTGTGTAAGGGTTTCTGTCGCACACTTTCCATTGTCATGCTGACAACAATCTGCAACATGCAGGTGAGAGAAGGTTCATGAATGAGGGAAGGTCTTTGAAGCGGGTGTGAACCCCAGACACCATCAGTCTCCATCAGGCTGCTCTGCTGCTGGAGACTGATGGAAATTGATCCAGGAGTGCAGGTAGATCGTGTTGCATGGCCCCAGAGTGGCAGCGGGGGACCCCTTGGTTACTGACAGCATGCCTGACCTCCAGCAGCCCTCTGATGATCCAGTGTTCCAGAGCACATCGGCACATCAGCGGCCCTGTTTACAGGATCCTGCAGTTCTGACTGGTGTCACAACTTCTTACACCTGTACAAAGGTGTGGTCACTGAGTTCAAAGGGGGGGGACAACTTTACTGTCTTGATGCAGGTGTTTGTCGAATGAGCATAAAGTGCAGGGAATGATTCATTTGACCGCTTTTCTGTTGAGTTTTGTGAAATAAGAAATATTGATAAAGTGTGTGAATAGTGTTTACAGGTACAGGAAAGTGCGTATGTCTTGAGGGAACTCAGCAATCAGGATCAACTTTAACACTTGACTGGGACAAATGTGTTCAAACCAGCTCCTGGAGGGTGTTGGGTCAGTCATCACCGTGTCATCACTCTGAGAGGCTTATTGCTCTTGGCTGAAACTGAAGGCTGCTTTAGTAGAAAAGAAAGAGTTAAGTTGCCATAGCTGGAACTGTGAAATCTGAGAAGTGTCAGCAGACAGAGAAGGAAGGTGAGATTTCTGGGGACCATAGAAAAAGAGGAAGACCCGGGGCACTACCATTTGCCCTCCTCCTCCTCTATGACAGCTCGCTGCGCTCTCCCGGCAGCACCGGCTTTCTTCTCCATCTCTGTATTGAATGGGCCTTT
>NW_018128312.1:284605-305394 GCF_001952655.1 Monopterus albus
CCTCCTGCTCTGTATTGACGGGGCCTTTGAGCGGCAGCCGCCTCTTTCTAGGATTAGCAGAGTTGTTTTCGTGCACAAGCACCTGTGCTAAGTGTGTTTGCTTGATTTGTTCATCTTTTGCTGGGGGACTCTTTTTACAGTTACACGGCTTGAGACCAGGTTCTTTCCCTCCTGGTGTTAAAGCTTAGCCGTAAGCATTTCCCACTTCCTGCACAGCGCTGAATCAGCCTCAAAGAATGCACGAGCACTGACTCACACTTCCTCCTGGATATGACAGAGCTTCCTCTCCTCCGCCAAATGATTTAGCCTCTCTCCTCCCTGCTTCCAGCCCACCACCACCCAGCCCAACCAGCCAGCCTCCTTCCTCTAACAGCTGAAGGTTTGAGAGGTGACCCAGAGCGGAATAAGTGAATCCGGGCTCACTGTGCACGCCTGTTTGCTGAAGCACTGAGGAGGAATAAGTCACTCGTCTCAGTCATCAAGCATCTGAGTCATTTGATTTTAATTTGTCTTGTCTATATTTAGGAGCTTCAGTCGGCCTGAGCTCATTCATAGGAGTAGAACAGATCTCTGTTGCATCGCTCAGGCTAACAGCAGGTCACGGTTACTACAACCTCTGGAACAGGTGAACTGCACTTCAGCTCTTATTAACTTTAATTATTAATTTATGTTATTAATAGATAGAGAATATTATAAATCAATGTATGGGTAGAATAAATACAAATCTGATTTCAAACTGTTACGGAAAAGCAGAAAATCAAAGTTTAGAATTTACTGATGAACCTTATAGAAGACATTGAAACCCAACCATATGTGTGAGAGTCCACTGTCCGAGCAGAGGATGTGCGACCGGTCTCTGACACCTCTCCCTGCTACCTTTGACCTCCTGTCAGCCCTGTCTGTAAAAGTAGGCCATTCCCGGACTACTTGAGTGTAAAGCAGAGGTGTTTTTTCGCTGAGCACAGTGGAAAGTTTACCTTGTGACTAAGGTGTGCTGCTGTGCTGATTATACAAACATCCCACAGCCAGCAGGACACACACCCACACCATGCATTCATCTGACTCACATATGACGTCACGTGCGACAGGTGCCTCCGTGGATACAGCAGGAAGGTGCGCAGTTTAAGTGTGTGTAATCATGCGTTCTCTGAGTTGTTTGGGGTATTTACACATAACAGTGTAATCATTAGAGAGTATCGCACATCAGGGGAACTGGGGAACAGCGAGCACTAAGAGGAGCCAGTGATGTCACAGCCAAGGAAAATATTGTGCAATACCTGCGTCACTCTGCAGCGGGACAGCAGCAGGTCAAAGCTGGGAGCCGGCTGGACAGCCTCTAAACAACATCTGTCACGTGTAGCCTGAGGTCAGGACAGAGTAGTGTGGTGTAGTGCTGCTGGTTAGTCAAGGGCCACTGGCTTATACTGCATTAGTAGGTGGAAAGCACCGTACTGTCCAGCACAGCCAGATAATCTGATGACTGTTGGAGCCACTTCAGATGACCAAATATTGTGGTATGTTTGTAAGAGGAAGTAACACAACCCCAGATTCAGCTGGCTTGAACACACACACACAAACGATCTCTGTGCTCATGTCTCTGCCCCGCCGGGCTCCGCAGTGCGTCACCCAGTACTGAAAAAACAACCAGAGCTTCACCTCTGGGGCACCCGCAGTTGAAGCGATGTAATGAGAGTATGTTATGCTAACAGGATCTATAGGAAGAGCTCTCTCAGATCCGTTGGAGTGCTGGAGTTCCCCCCCGCTGCCCAGGCACCTGTCAGGAAGAACGCTGCTTTATGACTTGAACAAACAGAGGCTCAGCATCTGCCTAATTTTCCTTTCTGCCTGTTCACAGAATAATTTTACAATTTTTTTTAACCTGCTCCTCAGCTGAGTCATCGTTACTCATCATGGTTTTCACTCATATTCACACTGTTGATGTTTCCGCCGGTTTATTTTATGGGACATGCTACACATTCATGGAACCAACATGTGGCCCGGCGTCACTGACTTCACTGTTGTTTCTAATGAGCAACATGGAACCATCAGTGGCTGCGGGACTGCCCTGTCTGCTGACTGTCAAAGAATCACGGTGACATGGAAAAGAACGACTTTGGACAACTGAG
This sequence comes from Monopterus albus, assembly GCF_001952655.1. Lineage (NCBI taxonomy): Eukaryota > Metazoa > Chordata > Actinopteri > Synbranchiformes > Synbranchidae > Monopterus > Monopterus albus. The sequence goes on from NW_018128312.1 coordinate 286,732, forward strand.
CTATTTGGGGTGATATCTGCATTTTGCAGAGATTTCCATTTTAATCCTGATTATAGGAGAAGGAGGTCACAGCACTGTGGAAGTGGGAAAGTCCACTTCAAGCAGGGGGCTGTTTTCATGTGGACTTTGAGGACAAGCTGGCAGTATTTGTGGACACTGCCACCATGTGGCTCACCTCCAGCCTGAGAGCTTCATCACGAGCAGAGAGAGCGGTCCTTGCTTCTCCATTTCACTTAGAGTCAACAAGGTTGGATGAAACATCTGTCAGCAGCTGGGAAATGGCTGCTGAGGGCTGATAATAAACCAGGTTAAAACTGACTGACTCAAAATTATGGAGTGAGCAGCTCGTTCTTTCAGCTCAAACACTAAATGCACACAGAAGTTCTTTTGGATTAAATATATAACTGTGTGCATGTAAAATGCCAAGCACAAATCCTGGCAATCCCTTTGGATCTGGTCTGAATGTCTGTAGGGGAATTGTATTAATTCATGGAAAGTGATTTTCATTTATTTATGGCCAATGCTCAGGAGCAATGAACGAGCTGCAGTGAAAACCAGGATTTTCATTTTATGCGTCAACTCAACAATAACACTACTCACATTAATCTCCCCTATAATTGCTAAATTATTATTCAAGTACATCAAATTCAGATATTTCCTTGCTCTGTGGTTCAGTTGTGTGAGAGTAGGATTATCTGAATTATATCAACATCAAGATTAAAATGCAGTATTAACTGGGAAAACCACAACCAAACATGCAGCTAAATAATTTCCCCCAGTACATTTCTGAGCTATGATTCAGTGCTGAGCTCCACACCCACAGCCTCATGGTTAATAATTTATCACAGGAAAAAGGTTTTTAAAATATGTCCCGTCACATGATAAGGGTCAGCAGTAATGTCATGCCTGCCACATGCCACACTGACGAGTCCTCATGAACACTCGTGGCTGTGAAGTGAAAGGACAGGACTGGGTTAATGCTGCAAAGAGTCAAAGTGATCACACAGTCTTTGTGCCTGTGGGCTTCATGCGAGGAGACGGAGGCGAAGTCAAGTTTCAACTGGAACCCTGTGGATTTTAAAAGGAGGTGTTGCCCTTTCGGTAGATAACGAAGCCTTCAGCTGCTCGCGGTGCTCTCTGTGAGAAGTGATTAGTGAAGCAGTTCACCCACAACATGTCCACAATGCTGCGGTTTCACCTTTTAGCCTAATGCTACAGTAGCTGCTGTGAGGGTCAAGCTTTAGGAATTCGATTTGTTTCCATTTATTTCACATTCTTGAAACCAAGTTGTGCAGCGCAGCACAGTGAACAGGTCAAAGTTATGTTATGGTTCCTGGTATGAGCAGATTGATATGAAGGCTTTGCCCTAAATTTCCTCCTAATTTTAATAGATAAAAGAAGAAAGTTTCAGGAGCGTGCTACATCATTGTTATATTAAACAGAAACTGATGAAACAAACAAAAGGGAAAATTTAGAACAATGCTAAAACACAAGTACAGCCATGAGGTAGGAAACACGATCTATTTTAAAACATTCTACAGAAAACAGAACAAAATAACACAATACTTTGTGTTGTCTCACTTCCTTTTTAAAATGCACAATAAAAAAAGGGTTATTAACGTTTACTTCTTTCTCCTGTCCTCTGAAACACCCAGCTGATTCACCCCTGGTCTCCACAGTCTTCAGTTAAACACCTGGTTCAGATGTGACTTGTGTCACTAAGACAGCAGCTACAGTAGCGGTCCACATATGACGGCTGTGGTTCTGATAGTGAGCAGCGTTCGGAGCCAGTGTAGCAGCAGCAGTCTGGTTGTGACAGTCCTCTTTGCTTTAAAGTGAAGCAACAAGTAGAAAAGTGGAAAACATAACATGAATGCTACAAGGCTAATGGTGTGGAATGTGAACTTTCACATGTAAAAAGCAACAGAATGGACACGTTCACTGCATTTCTTCTGTCTAAAGCCAATAGTCAGGTGCTTGTATGAACACTGAGACATTAAACAATCCCTTCTTGATGCAGGGTCAGTGTAAGTGATGATTAATCCCTCACATGTAATCCCTTTGTCAGTGTAAGTGATGATGTAAGATGATTAATCCCTCACATGTAATCCCTCTGCAGAAATGCACTCGGAGGTTCAGTTGGAGTGAACATCAAGCTTCAAGGAGAGGAACGGCAACACAAAGAGGGAAGTGGATACTACAGCGGTGGAGCTTTGGAAGACTGATTTGACACAGTCACCAAGTTCTCTTCAACCTTTTTTACTTGCTCTTCACTATAAAACAAAAGAAATGTTCAAATACAGCACCAGCATAACAAACGTAAATAATTCACAAACAACAAACTGAATGTATTTTTACACAGCGCACACACAGACCTGAAATTGCATGAACCTATCCTAAAAGCATTAGTTCCCAACATTAGTATTAACAACTGGGTGCGACTGAATACTTCTACTGCACTTTCTCCAGAGGGGAAGACTGTTTAACTTTTGTTAAAAGACACAGCTTCTCCTTTATCCAAGTGTATTTCCCATATTGGCAACGTGGCAAAGTACCACAACATGATCAACCTCACACCACTCGTTTAGATCCCAGTCAAAGCTCGACTCTTTAAAACGGTTTTGAATGCAGTGCTTGATACCAAGACAGATTCCAAAATGAAGTTTACCTTAGAAACTGTTCCAAGTCCAGGATGCATAGTACAAAGATGCAGGTTTTCCCAGGTGGGAACAAGCTCTGGGGACACTGAGAAGAATCCTCGTGTGATGTGTTGGAAACATTACTGCACAGTGAGCTCCCTGTGGCTGCAGCACCACCTGGACCTACATCAAACAATGTGAGATGAGATGCTTCTTCACAAGGGCCACTTTGAGCACACGTGTGCACAATCACAAGATGCTCATCAAGTTCACACAATGCTTCCTGTGACTCACAGCTCCAAACTCCTCAGACTCATCCGAGAGGAATTTGGGGACTTCTACCACATGGAGACCCTGTTGCTGCCTTGGCACAGGGAAAATGGATGTTTTCAGAAAACATAATGCGGAGTTTGTTGTGCACACTTTGCAGGCGAGACTGTGGAGTGTGATGTGAATCCACTCCACCTGTTTATTAAGGTGGATGTAACACTGTGTGCAAACCACATGCCTCATTGTTGCTTTTTGTCATCAGCAGTGGTGGACAGAAGGTTAAGTATGTCCATTTGATCTGCTGTCACTGTGCCAGAGCCTGGGCACCCCGTCCCCCCCCCCCCGCCTCTCCCCCCCCCCCACATTTCAGATAATATTTATTTGGTCGCTAATGCAGATCTGAAAATACATCATGAGACTTTTTACTCCATCAGTTGCTGTTGAGATGTGTCCAGCATCTCTTTCTGACATCTTCTAAGGAGATGTGGAGATTTTTCTCAGCCTGTTCAGCTGGAGCATGAGGAGCCCGTGTCGGGGCCAAGTTATTTGACTTATTTTTCCTGGGACACGGTGGCAGAGAATGAACAGTTTGATCCATCGCTTATTTTTATTATTGCTATTCTTCCATCTAAGGACGCGACTGCATTTATGACCGGGTAACTTCCACAGGAAACCAGTCATTCTTTTGGTTACCAGTAACGCCGGGACTTTTTCACGCTCAGTAAATTTATGAATGGACGCCTCAAATGCAAATATCCGCGTGCGCAGGTTTACTGGCCGGGCGCAGGTCACGTGTCACCCAACGTCGGGGTTTTGCTTTTTTTGGCAAATGTTTATATTTAATGCCCAGGGTCTGTTTCCAGTTACAGAAGCTCACGACGTGGTTCGCGGTGGTTTATTCATCCCAACAACAAACCGTGTGACGGCGCTGTCATCAGGCTGAGTCACCGGAGCGCGCCGAGCCGCTCCCGCGCTCCCGCCGCCGCGGACTATTTTCAGGCTGTATATAATGAGTGAACAGGCTGGTGATGCACACACAGTCCCCACGGCCAGCACCGTGCACACACACCTCCAATGCGTCCAGAGTTTTCAGCCATCTAGGCAGAAGAATGTCGATCACAATAAAAACCATGCATTATATTTAAAGTAGAACCTGATGAACTTTGTTTTAGCTGATTAAAATTAAAATGGTGCTGCTACATTATATTTGTTTTTGTGGTTTACAGCTTTATTTGGGGGATTTAATGGAAACGACAGCTTTTAAACTGAAAACCGTGGAGTAAAACTGACAATACACTCAGAAAAGTAAAAGGTTATACGTTTATGTATTAGTACAAAAGGAAATGGCACAAAATGTAAATGCTGAAGCACAACATGCACTTTACAAAACCCCTCTGCATCCAGTCAGTTCAGTGATCAGTTTCTACTGTAGCTTGGCTCATAATAAAACCCCTGATATTCATATTTTCATATTTCCCTAAAACGCGCCTTGGGACTTCGGTAGCTGAAGTTCCTTCGTGTATTTAATTTTAGCAGGAGCTCTCGCCATTCTTCTTGTAATTGATGAAAGTTGTCACATGCCTTGTTTCATGCCCACAGTCATTAACCAAGCCCATGATGATAGTCAAGCTTCAGCTATGGGCCAATATTCTCACGATAATTGTATGAAGCCTAAGCAGCTGAATGCCAGGTGGAATTCTGCCCGGTTCCTTTAAATAAATCAACAACAAGACAAGAACTAGAAAAAAGAAGATTACAAATAAATAGGGACAGGTCTGGGGGTTCAGACGGCTGGGTGGACACCACGGAGCTGCTGTCATTGCCCTGTCAGACTTCACATTTCAGCATTAATGGCAGTCGGCACTGCTTTCAGACACATTCCTCTCCAAGCCAGCACTTCCACAAATGACTATGATTTCCTCTTGGCTGTTGAAAGCACTTGATCCAAACAGTCTAAGAAATATCATTTCTGCCCTTCTTTACATCCATTTCCTGTTCTAAAATACTTTCACATGTTTTATCTGTCAACTTCAACGTTGAGTCACTTGGGTTAAGAGCAAAAACAAATACAAACGGAACAAATACAGGCTGACTCACATGAGTGACTAAGATGTCTGGAATACACCTTCAGGATTTAGGAACAGCTTCGATCCTGACCCCGCGGGTGCGTGTTACAGATGTGCGTCCACAGTGACATCTGCTGGCTCCAGGTTTCACCGGCTCCTGGACAAATATTTGCTCCATCCTATCTGTGTGAGGAACAGACGGAGGTTGTACACTGTGTTCATGTGACACTCGTCCTGCATGTGGCCCAGGTGTGAACAGGTACTGAGTCCCCGTGTGTGTGACCTTACAGTGAAGCCATCCAGGTCTTAAAACTTCTGAAATAATAATAAAAAAAAAAACTATTTATGATCATTGATTCTGGATTTTTAAATGACGGAAGATAAAAGAAGATACACACTGATCAGCCATAACATTATGACCACTGGCAGGTGAAGTGAATAACAGTGACTGTTACAGTGCCACCTGTCAGGATGTGGGATATATTAAATAGCCATTCATAAGGATCTGAGTGACTCTGACAAGGACCGACCTGTGATGGTGAGATGACTGGGTCAGAGCATCTCCCACACTGCAGGTCCTGGTAGGTGTTCCTGGTCTCCAGTGGTTAGTACCTACCAACAGTGTCTAAGGAAGGACAAATGGTGAACTGGAGACAGGGTCATGGACGCCCACAACTCACTGATGATGAGGTTGACATACTCTAGTTTAAACTTTAAAATTTCATTCATCCTCTTCAGAAGATTCCATTTTGTATGAACCTTGGAAATGTTGGTTGAAAATGAGGAATGCTGGTCTCTATGAAGAGAAACATTCAGGTGGTGACATCACACCTGGAGTGGGGAGGTTGTTGAATTCATCTAAAGATTTAACTCTAACTTGTCCTCATCACCACAGTTTTCACCCATTTTACATAAGTTTGTCACTGAACAGTCAACACATTTGTGCACTTCCTGACAAAGCCAATGGCTTCACAGAGGATGCACGGTGTGCCGAGTGCTGACCAACTGCAGCACTGACTCCTGTGTACACAGTACCAGGCAGCTGGTTATATTGGTATGGTTGATCGGTGTAGATGTATGATAAGGCCACATTACTCACACTGCTCAAAGCATGTACAGTATTTCTGTCAAACATGGCTGATGGGGATCTCTACTAACCACAGACTTAAATGTACATGTTGGATTGTGGTGTTCTCCATTCTATAGTTGACAGCTGTGGTACTGCTACTGCTGCCTTCACTCTGGTCCACTGCTCTCCACGGTCCTCACATCATCTCTCAGCCACTGTGAGGCTGGTACCCTCATTCCTTACTAGTCACATGAGCATTTTTAGCTGAAGGTCTCAAAACATTCCTTCTTAGTTTTTACCCTAGCTAAGGATACAGCCATTTGAAATATGTATGGGTAGGTTTTGTCATTGTCATTAACAGAAAACGAGGGGACACAGTGATCTGGGATAACATGGATCAAAAGTCCCCAGCCAGATGTGGGTGTATCCATCACAGGTTCATCCAGAGATCAGAGACCTTGGGAACTGAACCTACGTTCTGACTGTAGGAACAGGGGCTCAGCCTGGTTCCTTACACTGATTACATTATGTGTGATGACTGAAATAAAATATAACTACTGAGCTGCTACACGATACCTACACCTTTGTAGGATTTAGTGCAATAATGGTCATTTATGTCTCCACCAACCCTGAGAGGAGAATCGCCGGCTTTACTCTACAGATGTTTGAGTTTGTCCACCAGCTCAACACAAACTGTCAGTTAACAGCTACAGTGTGGGCTTTTCAAATAAACCCCACAATCTGCTGTATGAGCTTAACAAATCTAAACCAGTACATCAACATGTTTTTGTTTCAAACCCAGTCTCATAAATAAATCCATATACATTAGCAACATGCAGAGCACAAGCAAAGGACGAGAGCAGCTGAGTCCAGCATTGTTTTACTGTAAGGAAACGGCTCGGTCACAGCCGTGCTTCAGCTTCCAGCTTTAATATTTTCTAAAATGTCAGCCCTCCTCCCCTTCACATGTCTGAAGGTAAGAGGAAATGGGGGAAAACACAGCCTGCCAGCAGTACTTAAAAGAAGCGAAAATTGAAAAGGGATCATGAATAAATTGAAGGTGTTTTGGTGGATGTGGTTGTCAGTCCGCTGGTCCAATGCAGCCACCTGCGGTTGTGATAATGAAGTAACTGTCGAGCACAGTGCCTACAGGCCTGCTACAGGTGAATGAGCCCACACTCATGACTCACTGTGGCACAGGAGCACAATGAATGTCATCTAGCGAGCACAATCAATGTCACCTGGCCCACATTTCCTGACGCTTTCAGAAAAGCTTCAGGTGAGGGAAACACTGTTAGATGATACCGGCACCACAGAGGACCAAAAAGTCTGATTTGAGTGTTATTATAAACTTATTATTCATGCGTTTCCCTCCCAGGAACCGAGCGCTCACTGCTCCAAGTTGTTTTTCAGGACTAATGAGTCCATTTGCATCCTAAAGGCAGAACACAGCAGGACACTTTCAGCATCCCGAGGTGGAAACCTTTAACACGGTTATGTAAGGGCACAATAGCCTTATTCACTTTTTGACCCAATTCTTTCTTTCGGTGATGCATTTTGTTAGAGTCTGGCAATGACGAGCGACAACCTAAGGGTTCACTCTACGCTCATATTGGATCTACATCCATTTACACTCACATACATAAATATATAAAGGTACAAAAAGATCATATACTGTATATGTATCATTATTAGTGTTTTTATTATCATTGGAAGTGGTGGTAGCGGGGGTGGCTGTGTCAGCAGTAATGTCCTCGACCGGTTGGAGTGAGTGGATAGAGGAGAGAGAAAAGAAGAAAAGCAACAAGACACAACAAACAATCAAACACTGGGCAGGTTGATGTGGCAGTTATCCATATGATTGATGTTTATTTTATCAAAGATAAATATGACAGTAGAAACTGGTCCATTTCTCAGTAGGCCTATGTTAGAACTCCTCAGATGCCAAGTCCAGGGCCCATTCGTCCCTGCTGAAGACCCACATCTTTGAAAAGACATCACTAACAGTTTACTCTGAAAAAACGTCCTAACTTCCTAAAGGAGCTGGACACTGCAACGCTGAAATGTGAATAAATAGTACATTTATTCACATTCGGGACTATTTTCAGTTGTGGATTAATACACAGCACATGGACTGACGTTCTACTGGGTATTTACAGCAGCAGGGCGGTGTGTACCGATATATTTTAAATGGCTTTGAACAGCACTTACATGAAAATAGGACTGTTTCACTGTTAACATGTTAAACTCATAAATAATAGCTTTGTGGGAAAATGAACAAAGAAGCAGCACAAGTTTATGAGTCATCTGTTTCATATGAATACTAAATAGGAACAGTGACAACTTGTGCATCAGGTGTTAAACAGAGTGGAGCAGTGTGTCACATGGGGATTAGTAATGTCCCTCCTGCTGGGCCGAGTGATGGACGAGAGGCCTTAAGAGCTTTAATGGAAAGCACATCAAGCCCAGCTTTTTTATAGCACCTTAAAAACATAGCTACAAACTGCTTTACAAGTGTAAAAGTACAACACTAACACAGCAGCAGAAGGGTAAAAGAAAAAGAATATGATCGTAACAGATAAAATAATAAAAAGATAGATGAAGACTGAGTTTGAGCAGGGATGTACAAGAGGACACTGATTCCCTTCTAAAGTTAAGAGGCCAATAAAAGGATAAGGTCAGCCTTTTTCTATATTAACAGGTTTGTCAGCACTCTCCCTAACAATGAACTGCATCTACTCACAGTTAATGTCTGTCAGTCTCCAGCCTGGATCAGCTTGTGTGATGGTGCCATAGACCTGCTGTCATTCAGAAACGATTAAAAACACATCAATGAAACACACCACTGCACTGGTGTGACATGTTTCTTCAATGCACAACACCAGATCTACATATACACTAAAAAATGTTACCCTAAAAGCTACAAACAACCAAAACTTTTTACAGCGCCTGGACTAAGGACAAGTCAGCCATGCATGCATGAGATCTACGTGTGAGATCTCAGTCTTGTTTACAGTCTGATGGCTCCTCGCACTTTCATAATGACCTGCAACATACAGCGGCAGCAAGCCAGGGGCATGGAATATTCTTGACCGACCAAGACAGTGGCCTGACCTCGAGCTGACTGAGCATGCTTCTCACTTAGCGAAGACAAAACTGATGCAAAAAGACTGACAAACAAGCAGCATCTGAAGGCAGCTGCAGTAAAAGCCTGGAAAAGCATCTCAGTGCAGGAGACTTGGCATCTGGTGGTATCCATGGGCTCTAGACATCAGACAGTCACTGACTGCAAAGGATTTGCATCCAAGCATTAAGAATAATAGTCATATATCTAGATATTTGTTAGTTTGTCCAATTACGTTTGAGCCTCTGAAAATGGGAGACTATGTATAAACATGACTGTAATTCCTGAACAGGAACAGTTTTGTTGAAACCCTTGATTAAAATCTTAAATGTTTCATTTCAAATCCATTGTGGTGGTGTATAGAGGCACAATTGTGTCCAAATACTTATGGACACAATCGTATGTAAACTTTACTTCCAAGTATTATCAAAAATAGAAGAAATTTGACTCCAGCCCAACAGCCCCCGATGTGCACAGCAATATAAAATCAGAATAAAACCAAGCAAAAAACATGAATACTTTCCTGAGCTGAATGCAAGAAAGGTCTCTCACTGCTGCAGGGAACAAGTGAAAGCAGCATAGGTGAAGTCAAAGTACTAATACCACACTGGAAAAATACTCCAATGCCAGTCCTGCTTTAAAATGTTACTTAAGTCAATGTATGTAAGTCTATTCAGGAAAATGTACACAGAAGTATTGAGAATAGCAGTACTCAAATGTCCCCTGTGGCTGATACAGTAGTATATCATTAGGATTATCATGACAGATGCATGTTGTCTCATTTCTAACTATTTTATATACTTCTATGACTAAAGAATATTATGGTTTAATCTTCTGATTATTTCCTTGATTAACTGATTGAAAATAGGAAGAACTGCCTGTTTCCATTTTCCAGAACAGCAGTGGCACCTTCTCATTGTGTCTGACCAACAGTGAAACCTCACATTTATTCAACTCACTGTAATTTACTACAAGGATAGGAGCTATATTACATTACAGCTATTTAATGGTGCTGATCCCCTGACTTGGCTTCCAGTGCTATCATGAGGTTTAAATGTCAGTGCTGGCAGATATCTCAGAGGCAGGTATGTTTACACCTGGACAGGTAAAACCAAAACTACCTGCATGGGAAAGGAAATGAGAAGGTATGTTTTTGTCTGAACAAGTGATGAAATGTACTGGCTTTTGCCAAAAATGATTTGAGTACAGCACAACAGCTACATATGTTAAAAGCACCATTCTTTTTATTTCATTCATATTTACTGCTTATATCATATTTACTGCTTCCATAAACTGGGTTACATCAGGACTAGAGAGTCAGTCAGCACAGTGCACACTGAGTCACAGTCATTATGTCAGTGCACGTAAAGAGAGGAACATGAACTGCAAAGACGTGGCCCAGTCGGTGACAAAGGAGGACGCTTTCTGCAAAGTGACTTCCAATTTCATCTCATTTAATCTTGACAAAGACATTTCAGAGCCGTCAGTCACAGGGTGAAAACCACAGTCATGATCAAAATGATACGAGTGAGAGAATGTTTTCAAAAAGACGATGTTTGGATCCAAGTTACAAGAAGATCAAACTTAAAATGCATCAGCTTTTTGTCTATGATCATCAGTGGATCAACAAGTGAGCCACTGTGGTGCTTTGCGTTAAGCAGATCTGATGTTTACCTTATTATTTTAAATTAATCAAATCAAATGTTAGCACGCTAACACATGCTTCAGCTGAGGTGGATGGGAAGGTCATTAGATGTACTGAATTCATGCAGCGCTGGGTCTTCTCTCCAGCGGTTACATCAGAATACAGTGATATACACACTGGCCAAAGAGTCATCGTCATAGCATTACCAACGATCTGCTCAAATAAAATCAGACAACTTAATTATTCACTAGGAGTGTTGAATCATTTTTTATCAGATTTGCACATGGCGGAAGAAAAAGCTTTCAGTTCCTCATTTACAAACCGACAACTGACAGACTTCCTCTTTTCATCTCCTGTAAATGATTCCATCATCAGGTCTTTTTTAGGAGGCTGGAAAGTACATCTAAGCAGCAGATCCAAAAACTGATTTAGCACACATGGTAACCTACTGAGGGGAGAAAGATCAAACCTGCCATTGATTACAGACAGAAAAATCAGAAAAGCCTTTGATTTTTTTCACAGCTGCTTTGTTCAGATTCATTATTTTCTCCCCAAGATTTAGTTTTTCTGCTTTGCTCATAGACTTCATTCAGATAAAAACAGCCCCCCGCTGGAGCCGGTCAACTGCATGCAGCGTGGGGACATTTAATGAGGCATTATGTCTTTGTTACGGTGCAGGGGTCTGACTGTGGCATGTTTACAGAGGATCGAATATGGTGCCAATTCAGGACACACACTGTAGGAATAACAGGCTGTGCACAAAACCCAGTGAGCACCAAATCGTACTTCAGCTGTGATGGTAAAAAAAGAGGAAATCAGGCCGTTGCTCTTTCAATCACACATGTCTGTCTCTGAATGAGTACCTGTCCTTTTTCATATTCTTACTTTTTGTGGATGCTTAATTCCACACCCCCCATCACTGTTACAGCTATTATTAAATCCTCAATACACTAACAGGTTTTAAATCTCAAGTGACTACTGAACATGAATAACTGCTTGGATAACATAGCTTTCATATGTGCTCTGCCATCTGTATTGTTCTCACTTGCTCAGTAGCCCAGAACTGTACTCTCATTTGCTTTTGGTTCAGGTCCAATGCAGCAAGGCTTTGATTTTCTCAAATTCTGGCCACCTTCAAATGCAAACTACATAGTTTGGGACCGGGAGTCTGTGTTTTTATAGTTATAATGTGACTAATACAGGTATGGTATTTCTATAGCCATGTGAAAGGATTTCAGAAAGACTGAAAATCGTCTTAACGCTCCTCCTGGTGATGCACTTGGCACAGTTGGAACTTCCCTGGCAGCCTGCTGTAGACGTGAAGACCAGCTGAGATGGACAAATGGCAGGCATGAACTAGAGGCTGCCTGTGTTCTGGAAAGTTGCAAATTTTTGTAGCCCAGACCTAATTTAGACAGCGTTACCCACCATGGCACTCAGTGTTAAGATAACAAACCTGAAAGACAGATTAAAAAAAAAAAATTAAGGCTAAAATTTTGTTTTTCACCTGTTGTGTAATTGTAGTTATCTGATTAATCCTTTGAGAAACGTGAATGTCTGTGCAACATTTCATGGGAATCCACCTAGTGCTTGTCTGGCACTTTGACCACTTCCACTCCACCCATTTTTGAGCAAAAACACCTAAAATGATATACCCAAACTAGACAGGTTGTAGCTCCTGAACTACACTGACTGTACAAATAAATCAAGCCATGCCAGAAAAGAAATCCCCCGAGGTTTCTTGTTAGCATGTTAGAAAAACTCTAGGTGAGACAGAAACGGAGCAGCAGATCTCTGAATTTAGAAAAGAGAAACATTGTGTTTGCCTAAAATCAAATGATATATTACAATCTAAGTAGCTGCCTGTGGCTTTATATTCCCTGCTGAATGACACTGTGGGGCTGTAAACAGAATATAAGTGCATAACCGCTTCAAATGTGATGAAGTATCACAAACTATGACAATTCAGGGGGTTTTTTCATTAAGTGGTCCACGTGGCTCCAAAAAGGTCATCTGGTAACCAAATTGTTTTGAGTCATGGAAACGTTTTGTCATTTACATTTAGATATATTTCACCACTTTGAGAAGTGTGGTACAGCTGAATAATAAAATACAAAAGACACAAACCGTACTAAACAACTCACAAAAATAAACTATAATAGTGTGGTGTAAATGCCTCCTAGCCCCGCCCACCTCCGTATTCCTCATACAGTCGCAGTGAGAGGGTAAAAGTGACGATCAGAGCTCCTAGAACCATAAACAGGGCTCCTAGAACCATAAACTGGGCTCCTAGAACCATAAACAGAGCTCCTACACTGCGCGCGTAATACCGCTGGAGAGGCGCGGTTACGCATGGCCGTATCGCCCCTTCGGATGGGCCAGCTTACATGTCCCGTAGCTTGTATCTCTTTGGTGGAAAGCTTAGAATCTCGGTTTTATGTTGGGCAAAACACAGTTCATCCATATCTTCCCGTTTCACAAACAAATGCAGTCAAACACAGTGTGGCGAAATGTGCGTTCTCGGCACACACACAAATTTCCACTGAGGCTACAAGTCGCAAAACAATCAAACAGATGCGAACAAGCTGGCCTAATGATAACAAGCATTGTTGTGCAGGCCAAAGCCATGTTTCAGTTCACACACAACTAAACAGAGTCACTTTCGGCTTTTCCCGTTCATGGGTCGCCACAGCGAATCGCCACACTGACGACTCGTATGTTGACATTTGGCACGTGTTTTACACCGGATGCCCTTCCTGACGCAACCCTGATTGGAGCCTGGGCCACAATGGGGAGAGCACTGCGCCTTAACCACTAGCCTACCAGGGACGGCTAACAGAACTATAGCGTGAACATCGGAAATAACTGGGGGAGCAAATCAAGGCAGAAAAGCGCGACAGTGTTTACAATGTTTGACCTGTTTCCGGATTGGACCCAGATAGCGTCCCACAGGACGATCAGGCAGCGGCCGTGACAGGATTTGTAACGCGGGGACTTTAGGTGTCTCCTTTGCAAACTACGTCTAAAATACACTTTAATGGATGTTACAAGTGTAGGCAGATTTAACGTTTCAATACCAGGTAAGTCTACGTTTGTTAGGGGGATGTGACGCAGTATGGCAAAAAAAAGGTCCAAAATAGAGATTAGGTCAATTAGTGGACATGGGCGAATCAAAGATGTTCATAAAAAGTCTCCCTTAACTTCACTTCTGAAAAGCTTTTCACTCTTCCTGCACCAGTTAGGCCCTAAAAACCAGGCCGAGCATCCTGTTGAACATAGGGAGCCCTTAGATTTATCTACACTGAAAAACCTTTAGGCTGCAGTGAATTTGCCTCCTGTTCAAACTGCCTGATGTTTGGGTATCTTCCAAAGTCACTTGTTTTTTTATTGCATAATCCTAATTTCTTTTTTCCCCTCTGAGTTCCAGTGAGAGAAAATGAAGAAACACATTTGATGTGACCATCTCAGACAAGAACATTTTACAGGACTGTAGATTTCATCCTCCTTCTGGTCACAGCTGGTACAAACAAGAGGAGTGAATACAGGATTGCTCACTCTTTTAAAAATAGTCTGTCCCCTCAGGAGTAAATGACTGACATACTGGGCTGTGTATGAACTCATTAGTTGGACTGTGCTAAAAGAGGATTATAAAAACATAGTTTCTGACCAGGCTGAACAGCAGCGAGGCAGCTCGTTGATTGTCCAGCCTCCGTCCTGCTGTTCTCACCTCCAGCTTCAGTCCATCACCAGGGTAACCAGGTCATATACAGAAACCTCACGATGTGCACGCTGTGTGCTTCAGGCTCTGTTGTCTACACAGAATGTCTGCTTTATTTGTTGTCACAATAAACAGATCAAGTCCAAATGAATCCCAATGTCACATCTTCATCACCTACCAGCACAACACGGACGCCCCCTGGTTACTCCAGGATGAAGGACCTGCCCCCAGGGTTCCAGCCACCTGTTCTGGTGCACTCCAGACAGGGTCAGTCAAGCACGGACAACAGCACACATCTGACATTTGGTGTTGACAGAGAGGCCCCCCCGACACCAACCATCAGGCACCAGTATGCTTCGACCCTGCTGTAGTGTCCTTGATCCAGTCACTGAACCCAAACCAGGTCCACAGGTAAGGCTCAAAAACACATTCATGTGGACAGGGATGCATCATTCTTATCAGACAGGTAGTCTTACTAATTTGTACACGTTTTATACTGGATTTACTGCTTTTGATACATTTATATGGATTATTTTAACTGCGCAACATATTTTCCCACCTATTACTGCATTCTCTTGTCTTTGATTGTTTTTCCTGTAAAGTGATGTGGAGCTGCTGCTGCGGAGACTACTCCAAATGGTTGGCAGTAAAACAGAGAACAGCTCATCTTCAAATTCTGGTTTTACTGGGTGGAAATAAGGTTTAATCACAAAAACAAAGCAGCAACAATATAAATCATTCTAAATAAATACAACAGAGTTGCTGATTTAAATAAAGACAGTTTTGTTTATTGACGCATAAAACATCCTTCAAACAATAAACCCATTTCCAGGTATGGTCTCTGTACAATGCTTACTAAGCAGTTGTATTTATATAGAAAACGTAAGAGGGGCCGAGCTTCAAATCACAAGGCTCCTTCAAATTTAATGGCAGGTATTCTGGAAAAAATTACAGCATTCCATCAACAAATATTTTCAAGCAATAAATATGCATTTATAAATAGTGTAAATTTACATCTAAATAAAAAACAAATTAAAGTTCACTCTTGTCTATGTGCAACCCTTTGTCTCTCCAACCTGGCTGTTGTGTACAAACAGTTTCCTCTCTCGCACCGTAAAGTAACCGGAGACTCGTTTTAGTTCCAGCAAAACTAGGTTCAACTGATCTTTTAAAAAACGGGAAATGTTGCAAACAATGTGTCGCTCAACTTTTCATGTTACAAAACAGTTTTCTCTTGTTGTCCTGACCGAGGAGGTGTCCAACGTACAGATGACCAGGTATGCTAATGACTCATCTCATGGAGGGGAAGGCAACGACGCTGCCATGTCAAAGCACAAACAGATTACAAAAATGGAAAAACCAAACTATCACGTCAGTAGTCTCTGTGTGACCGTGTTGCCAGCTGAAACATAATATGTACAAAATGTTACCTCACTGTTTATCTGTGGGATTTTGTGTGTGTTTTCTAATGAAGTCCAGCTGGGCCAGCAGTAGAACAGTCTGGTCATTACAGGAGGGGCTGCCATCCCCCTCCCGTCCACTGGGGGGAGGCACACCACTCTGGGCAGGTTGCATAGACACACAGCTTTCACACAGCTGCCTTAGCTACAGAGCGCAGTTGGAGGACTGCCGGCTTACTTCCTGAATATCAGAAAAAAAAAATAAAAGGTTTCCGGAGAGCTTCTGATTAAGTCCACTGTGGTTCTAACTGTCCTCAGAAGTATGCGAGTGTTAGCATCAAGAGGAGGAAGGCAGAGGACTCGCCTGTGGAGAGAGATACGAAGAACACACTGAGCTCTGCAGACATTAATCATCAAGGGTCTTAAACTGATCCGCTCTGGTCTGAATGAGACAAGTGCCGCTGATACGTACAAGAGTGAACTGGTCATAGACCTGCATCAGGTCCTCGACCTTGTACTGCTCTAGCACCACAAAGCTGTCCAGGTTGGTGCTCGCCCTACGAGCACAGTCCTGGCACTGCACCACATACGTTTTCCTGCTGTTGCTCTCAGTGGTTACAAACAGCAGGTCAAACACCTCCACCTGGGCACAACAGGCAGACACAAAAGTGTAAAAACAATAAATAAATAAGAAAGAAAAGCACTAAAGTGCAGTGGGCAAGAATCAGGTGTGGTTCAGCTGGTGTGTGCTTACTTCACAGATGCTGCAGTAGTGTGCCGGCTCGTTCTGGGTCCTCCCGTGCCACACCAGCTCCTTCCCAGCAGCCAGCAGCAGTTCCCGCTGCATCTGACACTGCTTCAGAGTCCGTAACAAACAATACCTGACCCACAGGAACACACACACACACACACATCAGGTGAGCTCAGGGTAACACACCCAGTAGTCTGTAGTAATATCTGAACCTGGAAACAGTGAGTTCTCACTTGATCATCTCAAAGAGCTTGTGGTCCGAAACTTTGATGTTCCTGGCCATATTCCAGGAGAGGTGGATCATGGGAACGATAGATTTAACACTCTGCAGCTTGTTCCACTCGTAGCGCTCCACGGCCAGCTTGTACTGATGAGCTGAAGACAGCAGCACAGAGGAATTCTTCATTTCCCTCTCTACACTGGTGGCAAGGTGTGTGCGTATACATCTGACAGTGTTTCACATTCATTTGGACTTCCTGTTTGGAGGCTGCACGGTAATGAGCATCTCCAGGCAGAGTGTCTAACTCCTATCCTCGACTCACCTGTGAGGGGTCCGACATTCCACGCAATGTTGTTGCACCAGCCGATGGCCTGAACCCAGTGGATGGTGCCTGTGTTGAGCCACACCAAGTCTCCAGGTCGCTGGATGAAGCGATAAACAGGCACGTTAGTCTCGTACAGGTCCTCCAGGTTGGGCCACCAGGAACCCATCAGGAAGTTGATGTTGTTCCTGTAAAAGGAAAACATGTAGATATCAGTCTCACCTCTAAGGATCAGCTAAGAAACCTTCCAGCTACATTTCTGGATACGTACTTTTCACAGAAGTCATTGATGACGCCCCAGTACAGCTCAGGCACCGCAAACCACTCACAGTCGCCAGGGCCGATGTTGATGTTGACTGAACAGAAGTTGTTGTTTTCCTGATGACCTAAAGAAAAGGATGTGAGTAGTAACACAGTAAGATGATGACAGTACAGACAACAGTGCTGTTGATCCATATCCATGTCTACCTGGCGTCCTGCTCCCCGGTACCTTCATGTAGAGCTGCACAGTGTTCATGCCCAGTATGGTGTGTCCTACATGGCTGAGCAGGTTACCGGCTGACACCACCCGGGCAAAAGCTGGCAGCTTAGCCAGCTCCTGCAGCTGCAGTTTCCATCTATGAAGGTCAAAGGTTCCATGTTAGCATGAGACAAACAAGGGACAAGTTGGAAGATCAATCACATGATGGTTCATCTCACTCACTTCTTTTCATCAGAGAGCTCGATGTTGGTGCCAAACTTGATGTGTTTAAAAGGGCCTTTCCTTCGTCGCATCGCACTAACACAGGATGGAAGTACAGTGAAATTAATAGGAAAACCTCAGAAAAAGTGAAATCTGAGGAGAAAGGTGAAGAGAAGTCACCTGTCTGAGGAACCTGCCTCCGCTTCCATCTCCTTCTTCTTCTCATTCTCCTCCTGTCACAAGATTCACAAACAGACAAAAGTGTTGAAAACGCTTGATAAAGTGCTTTTGGTTAAGTTCACACTTTGTTTTGAGGTAAATCTCGATCTACATTCCAGCCATCATTAAAAAGCACAGCTGGTAACATCTCAAATATGTGTTCACAGCTACATAAACTCATTTACAGCTCCATAATGTTGTTGTTGTTTTTCCTTTCATTTACAAACAAAAAGCCAAATGAGAGACAGACACACACACACACACACACACACACACACACACACACACACACACACACACACACACACACACACACACATACCTGGCTGTAGTGTGCGAATCCCTCCCACTGACCCGCAGAGAGTCCTGGAAGGACGAGGCCTGGTACTGGGCGTATCTGATGATGGTGGTATGGGAGCGGCTGCTCTCGCAGCGCCACATCTTTCTGCTGCCGCTGGGGTCCCAGTTCTCATCAGTGGGCTGAGCCAACTGGGTCCGCACCTCTACCAGATGGTCTGGGTTGGCCTCCACCAACGTC
>NW_018128312.1:305422-312417 GCF_001952655.1 Monopterus albus
AGGGCATGGGGAAAAGAGTAGCCAAGAAACCAGAGCGGTTAGTGCAAACTTGGGGCTATGTTTAGATTAAAATAGTTTTTGTAATCAGAGGTGTTTGCTAATCCTATTAGAGTCAAAGCAGAGGGAGCAGGGCAGGCGTAGGCCTCATGTTTGGCTTAATAAAACAGGATAAAACTTAACAAAGGAGCAGTGAACAATCTGCCAGATTAGAGTCTTACATAACAGGTCAACAAGTCAGCATAACAGACCAGCAGATGTTTGTAACTTCTTGGCAAAGCCAGTTGGTTCTCTCTACAGCAAACATGTGCAGTAACATTTTCCACTTGCAGGTGGTGCTGTTGTCACACATGTCACATTCACACACTGCATGATTATGTAGACACACCCACAGAGCCACGTGAGACTGGAGAACATCCAGCCACCCATGCACACAGCAGCTAAATCAAACTTGTTTAGAAGCTTAGAAAAATTCACTGTGATACATTTCAGACAAGTGGAGAGCAGGTGTTCAGCCTCTCACCTAGTTTGAGTGCTCCAGCCAGTCCTCTGATGACAGTGACTGGGTTGGCAGGGTTGGTGCAGAACTGTTGAAGAGGAGGAAAGAAGGCATCCCTCTTGTTTTCAAGCTGTATGTCAGGGAGGAGAGACAGGAGCGGTCAGGGAACATGAACTGACTCCAGACTCACATTAAGGAGGAGTGTTTGCATTTTAGTGTTGAAGCTAAGACACTGTTGCTCTAGCATTACACACACCACCACCATGAATGCGTCTCCTTCTAAGGGGTGGTGGGCTGTACGTACATAAATACTGGGTGTGGGAGGGTTGAGTTTGTCCTTTGGCAGTGGAGGAGAGGGTGGGGGAGGGGGACGTGGTGGGGGACACTTGTCCAGCAGGATGCTGCTCGTCGACAGGCCGTTCTTCCCCAGGTTCCTGCAGCCAGAGCACAGGGAAGAGACATCAGCCACCTCATCAGCTCAGGTCAAAGGAGGCTGTCATGTGCGCAACACACATCGCATGTAGGACAGACAACAGGCCATTAAACAAAATGCAGCGAGTGAACACTACAGTGCATCTGACTTCATTTTAATGTTCCCTTATGCCTGTACATCTTTGATGGGCACTTCATTTTGTATTGTTGATACGTGATATGTTTATACTTGACTGTTTATCAGTGAACACACCTGTGTCATTCTCTTTACAACATCATTTTAATGTTTATACTTGACTGTTTAAAACGTTTGGGTCACCTCCATGTTCCCGGTTATCAGTGAACACACCTGTGTCTTTCTCTTTACAACTAAAATCAAACAATCAAACAGTTGGGACAGACAGCACGGCTACAGACGCAGAGGTGTTGCACTTAAGTTGCTTTGCTTTCACTCTTCACCTGGAAAGTCTGGACACTGTGCTGAAGTTCCATCATCTTGTACCTTCCTGCTCCACAGCCTGGAGGTGTTTGACTGATTTTCCTTCTACAGGTTGAAACCTTGAGAAGCTCTGACTTCCTGTGTTCATGGCCTTTTTTTAAATGATGCTTCAGGGGGTGTAGTAACAGTCTTTTCTAACACTGCCTTTGTACAGAGACGATTTGTTGTTGTCAGTCATCAACAACAGTTGGGACCTGCAGGAACTGTTTGCATCAGTTTTCAAAGTTTCATTTACTTCCACTGCTGCAGAAAAGATAGAGGTTCACCTGCTACTGGATCCCTGAAAAAAACCTGCTTTATACGACATTTATCTCATGTTTTAGTTTTTGGTTATGTTTTATTTGACCTTTATTTCTTAGCTTTCTACCACTTAAGGTTCTTCACTGGACTTCTGATGTTTTCTACTCGTTGAGATGTTTTCTTGAACTGTTCACTGCTTTGAGGCGTTTATCACCCTGGGCTGGTCAGATAATTATCAACACCTGTCAGCAACTCATTAGCGTGCGTACATGTACACACGCTAATCAGTACATACAGGTGTAGAATCGGTTTCTAAGTGTTTTGACTTGACAAAGATCTGACTTGTATTAAAATATTGGGTTGTGCAGGTGTTACTTTTTCCATCACTGTCACGTGGTCTTGTCCTTTTCAGATGACAGTGGGCTGGTGTGAACAGCAATTTGCATACACCTGGCTCAACATCAGTCAGTAACACATGTCTGATTGCAAGATTACAACTGAAAATTGAACTGAGTCAATTAACCGATGCTCCCACCACCATGGTGACCAGTCATTTGTTAAACTGTCAAAATGTTGCTGTTTAACTTTTGATTACAGACATGTATATGATCCAAAAAAGTCTAAAGAAGTCAGAAACAACCCAAAGAAAGTTCCAATATTAAAGGAAAGGATTCAGCACCTCACTGGTTCCCAGTGTATTCACTCTCTCTCAGACCCAAACACATACACACAATCTGGTCATATCTGGACTAGGAACAACAGAGGCCGTGCAGACCTCTCACCTGCATGCTTTGAGCACTTCAGTGGAGCTGGGGTAAATGGAAACCGAGGACCAGGGTGACAGACCAGCAGGGGCCACGTGTCTCCGAGCTCCTCCAGAAGGCTCCACCTTCAGTGGACTCCGAGAGTCCTCCAGCCCCTTTCCATTGAGAGTGGGCACCTGGCGGTTGGACGGGCTGTTAAGGCAGGAGAAGCTGTTGGTGGTGCGAGGTTCTGCTGAGCAGGGAGACGGCGCTGCAATGGCTGAAAGTGACGAGGATGCCACTGAGTGCTCCGATGTTGACTTGGCGGCACCATAGAGACCTGGGTGGATGTTGTTGATTTTCTCTGAGGAAGGTCCTCCATGGTTACTGTAGTTATTGTTATCATCGTTACTAGTAGTATTGGCTTTTCCCTTTAGCAAGTCCGAGAGCTTAGGATTGTCTGAACTGAGCGCACAAGAGGCAGGAGAGCCAGGCTGAGACAGACTAGCAGAGCTGTCATTTACCCGCGGCTGGACATGATTAATCAATCCCTGCGCGGAGGTGGTGGTGGGACTAAGGGGTGTCCCTGTGGAATGCCCGACTGCAGTCTCTGGACCTGATGGCAAAGTTACAGCTGCACCACTGCTGCCATTGTTGCCCCCTGAAGGCGCGGTGTCTTTGGTGTGGACCCCTGAGGTAGTAGCAGAGTGGGGAGGCGAGGACAAGTGGTTGGGCGTGGACTGAGGAGAGGTGGGGGATAAGGAGGAGGCTGAGGAGGAGGCAGTGCAGGGCCCAGTGGAATGTCCAACCTGATTCAGAATGCCAGAGGAAGAGAATGAGGTCTGAGGAGAGGAGGAGGAAGAGAAAGGGGGTTCTCCATTAGGGCCTGCCGAATGTGAACCTGGACCCTTTTGAAGTCCCTGGACAGACAGGAAGACACATTGAATTACACACAGAACATTAAATGAGCCTGTGGCAGAATCCAGTTACATTTAAACATCAAAAACAGGCAGAAAACAGTGGTTTAAACAACAAGGCTATTATATCATAGTCATGTAAAATAACGAAACCTCAAAAGAACCAGTGGAATACCTGAGTCGTAGTGTGGCGCTGTTGATTCCTCCATGTCTCGTCTGCCTGACTAGGACTACTGGTAGTGCTGCTGGTGCTGGGGCAGCTGGTGGCTGTGCAGTTGTGAGGTAGAGAGTTCTGCTGTGGATAAGGCACATTTCCGTTGCTCACGCCACCACCTCCCAGTCCCAGGGTGTGGGTACTGCCCAGGTGTCCCAACAACCCTGATGAAGGACTTGAAGAACAGGATCCATTGGCTGTGGGTTGGGTGACACATGGGGGCCGAATGGCTGTGTGATTGAGGGGGGAGAGGCCTGCATGGTGCTGGGGGGCCTCAGCCAAGGGACCATTGGGAAGGCTGGGCTGCAGCCGGCCACCTGCTGCTGCCTGCTGCTTCATCTGACACAAGGACAGAAGCAGGAGAGGTGAACACAGAACAATACTTGCATCTATCAGTAGAGAACCATTTCTACTTGAACAGCTATACAACAATCAATAAAAACAGCTGAGAAACTGTACAACTACACTGCTGTATAATCAGTGTTCTGTGTTTACCTGCTGCTGCATCAGAGAGAACTGGTTCTCCAGCTGCTCCAACATCTGAACCTGGGGAGGCCTGAGGTTTGCTCGGTTAGTCCGCAAGTGATCCAGCTGCTGCACATTTCACAACAGTTTACAGTTTTAATTGGCAAAGTTAAATACATGATGCACATGATTTTGTTACAAGGATCCAGTTATTGTCATCTACACCTCTTGGAAGTTAAAACACAAACCGGCCTGACCTTTGGTTTATTATGTAAACACTTCGGTCAGAAATGGTCAGATCAGTTGTGATTTATGAAATGGCTCAACAAAGTTAAGCTCTGTATTTATGAATGAACTTGGCAAGTAGGGGTTAAGATGTTTGTCGTCTCTGGTTCGAGTCCAGTTGGGGACCTGTGCAGCACGTCTCCCTCATTTTTTGTGCCACGTACTGAAGCCGTAAAATGCCCCCCCCCCAAAAAAAACACAGTTCTGAGACAACGTTATGTGCCTCAGCCAGTGGTCCACCAGGATGTGCTGCTTCAACTGTTTCTACATCAAACTGGACCCTGACATCAGGAAAAAAGATCATGATGAAATCAGCTTATAAAACTCTCCTTGCTATTTTCTCATCAAGGCAGCAATATATTGAAATGCATAGAGGACATTCACATTAGCTACAGTATGGCCAAGGAGGCTGCATACATAGGCACGTTTGCTGTGTCTGGCCTGGTAATGCACATTGGAACTCCAGAGCCTAGGTTGACAGATTCATAATTGCTTCAGGTCTGCATTTTGCACATTTTCCATAAAAAAACAAATTTAAAACATAATTTTTGTGCATAATGGGTTTCTCCAAAGAACATCAATATTATACACAGGAAAAATAATAATGAGATATTTTCCTACCTGAAGCTTTTGTGGCGTTAGGTACCAGCTGGGGACCTGCTGCTGATTGGGGCTGTTTGCTGACACATCTGCAGCACTCTGACAGAGAGAGAGAGGAAACTGTACCACTGTTCTGCGCTTTTGTCCAACACAAAAATAATGTTCATGTTGTTGGCAGTACCTTTGCATAATGTTCATGTTCATGTTGTTGGCAGTACCTTTGCTGGACTGGCAGTACGTTTCCTCTTGGCTGGACTGGCCTGTGGGTCTGTGTGATTACTGGTGGACTGGCCTCCCTCCCCCTTACAGGCCTAGCAATCCAGCACAGAGAGACAGTTTGTGAGGATGTGCTGGATTAACAATAGTCAGCAACGCTTCTTCCAAGTTCTCTTATTCAAGCACACAGTTTTAATTGAGGCCATAATGTTTGAAAAGGAGAAAACTGTTACTACATTTACATGCACACCAATTCCAGCATTTAAAACTTGCATGTGTGACAATACTCTGATTAAAATAAGGTTTGTGCTATCACCTTAATCTAACTGACAGAGGTTGATTAAGGTCATAATCAGAGTATTCATGCTGTGATTACAATGTGAAATAATGCAGTATTTGTTGCATTACTGGACTGTTTGACATGCAGAGTCTATATTCTGTTTTCACTGCTGCTGACAGTTTCCTAAAACCCTGATGTACTTACAGATGACATCAGGTTACATTCAATCAACCACACCCCAAACTTCCAGACAGGATTAGGTAAAAAAAAAGATGCAACAGCTGTTTCTCTGGGAATTAGTTTGATTCAAAATTCATTTCCCATCTCTCCCATTTAATTGTCTTTGCTAAACAGTGTAGCTCAAGCAGGTGCTATCTGTAGCCAAAGGAAGATGGTGTCAATGGTAACACTTACATAAACATGGATTAGACAAGGATGGTGGGAGGACTACATAAAACTGATGTGTTTATGGTGGTGGAGCAGTTTGTAGACTTGATATGCACACCAAGATCTGTCTCATTTTAAAACAAAGATGTGACAAATAGTCCGCTTTTAACTGGGGGTGTGCGATATGTATCGTCTACGATAAGTTGTTTTAGGGAGCTGATATTGTGGAGTTTGTCACTCACTTTGCAAAAAACAATCAAAACCCCATCTTGAGAGTTCACGCATTCACTGTGTCATGTAGCCTAGTAGGACAGACTACTGCACGTGCACAGTGTGCTGGTATTGGTGTACAATTCACCAAAGTTAAGCTAGTGTAGCTGCCTAAAATGCATGACTGAAGTTAAAAATCCAGCGCCAGGAGACAAAACACGGACATGACTATGCTGTTAGGAATCGGCTGCTAGACGCGACTCATCCTCACTCACATGGACGTAGTTTGGCTTTGAAAAGACACATGCATGCTCAAAAGAAGTCAGTATTTGTTGGAAGTCAGCTTGTTCCACCATTTGCAAACTAACCACTCAACAGAATATAAAGCCTACGAAGAGCTCCGGGGGTCGGCTGTCGACGACAGGATTAACCAGCACAAAACCGCACTCAGCAAACTTCAGTGGAATCATTCTGCAAAAAAGTGCCTGTTTTCCTTACATAGGTCATTTCTATTAACATCATTAGTAAGCAACAATGAAAGTCTCGTTAACAAGTGCAATCTAGTAAAAAGATGAGCCTTTTACACACATTCTGAAGGATGCAAATCGCTGTCTATTGTTACCCCAGAAATGATTGCACACCCCTACTTTCAGCCATTTAAAAAAAAGAAAAGATTCATGATTGTCAAATATACAACACAAAAATGCTTGTATTCAAACTACTTAGCACTTTGTTTTACACTGTACGCTGTAATGACATGCAGCTGTGAGACAAGTTCCTTGTTTTGCTTACAGTTGTCATGTAAAAGAGCGACACTACGATGGCCACCTAGCAGTTAGATCATTGCAACATGGGCGTCACTCCAGTTTCTTCAAACTAAATTCTGGAAACATCAGCATCATCCAGTGCAGATAAAACACCTCCAAGTGTCAGAGGGAGGCCTCAGCTTTAACAGTCTAGAAGCTGGATCTCACCTGCTGTGCCTGTGCAGTGTTCAAGGCCCCCTGCCTG
>NW_018128312.1:312573-341866 GCF_001952655.1 Monopterus albus
AAGCATTTTACTCTTATTCTGCAGACTACCTGGCTGTAGGTTACACAACTGAGCCTAGGAGAAATTGTGTAAGACACAAACTTTAGTGCTGAACTTGTACTTGACAAGAAAGGCATTACAAAAACTACTGCAGGTGGTGTTTTAGGTAACCGTATACAGAAAATAACAGAAGTGTGCAATGCTATGAAGGTATGCTTTACAGTTACCAGTGAGAAAACGTGTATAAACACATCAATATGAATCATTATTCATATCTCAGTGGTCAGAAATCAAAATGACAAAGGGCACAATCGGCATTTTAAAAAGCTGATTGCTTTGCTAATGCCTGGTGTTTAACACAGCACTTCAATACACACACATCAAAATACTCCACAACATCTAACACACATGGCTGGTTGCCGGGTTTGACTCATCCAAGTTCCAGCCCTACCTGCAGTAGCTTGATGCGTTGTGTGAGTACAGCAGTGTTGAGGCAGGCCTTGCCGCGTGTAGCATTGATGTAGCACTTGATAGCATCGTGCGGCTGGCCACAGGATTCGTAGAGGGTGCCCAGGTCCATCCAGGCAGCGGCATGGCTGTGGTCCAGCTGAACAGCGCAGATGTAGGCCTGCAGTGCGTCCATAGGCTGGTTCTGCTGCTGGTAGAGCACCCTGGAGGCAAAGGGGGAACCAATCTCATCTTTCTGAGCCATCCCAGCGTGGTGACTCCGAAAGGACTCAACCCACCCATCATACATCTATGTATAGGTCGTTTTTCGTCCTCCTACCATTCTGTTATCTCACCCTTCCCTATGTCATCTGTCGCAGTGCAGCTGCTGCATCTCCACTGAGGCCCTGAGCACAAAACTCCCTTGAACTGATGAGCTGGTACACACCAGCTGCTTCTCCTTCCCTCACAAGCCTACAGATATTAGCCTCCCAGTGTTTGTGACCTTTACCGTGTCTCTCAGTATAACAGTACACTACGTGTTCTATCCTTACCCTATGGAGCACCAGGTGTCAGCGCTGGCCTCCGACTTGTCAATGGACTGACGGTATGAGATGAAGGCATCCTGTACCTTCCCAATACTGGAGTAGCACCTGGAGGAGATGGACAATGAGGAAAGAGATAAAAAGACAATGAAATGACTGCTAAACATGTAGGCTTGCACAATAAATCATTTTGTGAGTGTGATTTAGATCCCTGTGCGATCTCAGTCTCGCGTGACAATGCCAGGGATCTAAATCACACTCACAAAATGATTTATCGTGCAGCCCTATAAACAAGTAACAATGCAGTGCGATTCAAATACAGTAGCAAAAACACCCCTTTCTACTTTTGCCAATGATTTCAGTTGTCTATCGGGCTCATGGCCTAGTGTCTGTGGTTCTGCTGGGACCCTCTTACACAAACATTACTCACACTAATTGATATCACTATACAAATGTCCATTACTATCCACAATATACCAACCTGTGACCACTGAACTAAGCTGATACAGCTGAAGGGGTCTAAGCATATTTGTACAGACAAACTTTACCTTCTATACAAATGTGTTACTATATGTGAGAAAAAAAAAACTGTTGCCCCTCATTGTCAGGAGATGTAACCTACATAATGGAAAGCAGACTGTGTGGGGGAAAACCGTTCACATCATCTGTTGCTGCTTAAAGTGCCTTAGATTTTGCGTTACTTATTTATCTACTTTATATTTCATTTGTATTTTGTGGCATTCATGTGGACGGCAAAGTAAGAATTTCATTGTACAGGGAAACACGTTTCCTAACTGTGCATATGACAAATAAACACTTGGAACTTTGAACACATCAGCCTCTGACTTACAATTCAGTCAAAGACACTGAAATGTCCTGCTGGTGATGATATCTCTAGCCCCTTTTACACCGCCCATTTAAAGCAGGATTATTGTGCCAATTTTCAGCCGTGGCATGTTGTGTAAAAGGTACCAAGCAGGCACTGGGGGTCAGTGTTGACCCTCCTTTATTCCACTATGAGAGGCAATAAAATTAGTGCAACTGTTCGGCCTCTGTATAAAAGGGGAGGCGCGTTTTGGGGGGGTTGTGTGTATATTTGATGAAGTGCTGTTTCTGTGATATGCTTGTAAGAAACAGAATTCATGGCCACAATCACCAACATGGCGTACACTATGTATAACAACTCCTGAGTACGAGTCATGTTGCAAACATGCTGGATGAGCAAAAGCACATCCCTGCTCTGTTCATCCACCACTGCTGATTTGAAAGCAACGTTACTGGTATGGTATTGATTTGTGTTTCTTGTGGTGTATGCTATAGGCATGGCTACATGTCACGTTTAACACCAAACCTCTAATACTGGGATGCCAGTAGTGTAAAAAGCACACAGGTGGCGGCATTACACTGGCCTTTTTCTGCTCCAATCCAGCACTGCTAGCAAATAAAAATCGAAACTTAGTACTAAGACAATTGATGCAGGTCATTTTAGAGTAGCTCTACTGTTTGTATTGTTAACAAACTGCTAGTAATATAACAACATAGCTAAAGAGCTCATTTAAGCCGTTTATCTTGTGTGACTGGAAAAATTAACACTACTGCTAACCACCTCCCATTCTGCCAACATTGTGTAAGAAATAATCTTTGTCATTGTAACACATACAACGAAAATTTAAAGTGCCATCCAGTCAGTACAGCAATATAAATAAAAACATAACATATAAAATAAAACCAAACCAACCCATAACATAATCTGTTCCCTTCATCCATCAGTCCATGTGCTGAATATATATATTCCATACACTATAAAACATGGCTAAATACATTATTAGTTCTGTCTTGATCTTCAAGCACCAGCCCTTCTCATACACAGGACAGATTTTTAGCTATCCTTAATTTGTTTAAATTGTAAACTACATTTGAGTCTTTGTCTATGTCAGCATGTCTAGGGCCTGTGTGCATTCAGCCTGCCTGCCCAAGAGCAGCCCAGGAACAATAAAGATTTGATGTGGATCACGTGCTGCCACTGGGCCTATGGAGCACTGATCCCTGCCAACAATATTCAACCAAGAAAAAGCCGATGTGTGCTGGTAGATGACTCCTAGGTTAAACCGTCTACTCGGGACTCACAGAAAGTCGCAGCTTCTGATAGGTTACAGCACAGCCCTGTGAAATGCACACATCCTTTTTTGTCTTACCTCCCTAGAAAGTACCAGGACTGGCCAGAGTTTGGGTCTGCTTCTAAGGACTTCTGCAGACACTGGATGGCATAGCTGTCCTTGGTGCCTTTATCCCCCTGCTGCTCCACTGTGTGATGCATCCAGCCTGGAAAAGCAGAACAAAGGATCAGGGCTCTTCCAGATTTAGCTCAAACACCT
This sequence comes from Monopterus albus, assembly GCF_001952655.1. Lineage (NCBI taxonomy): Eukaryota > Metazoa > Chordata > Actinopteri > Synbranchiformes > Synbranchidae > Monopterus > Monopterus albus. The sequence continues at coordinate 315,920 of NW_018128312.1, forward strand.
TTAACAAAGCCAGCAGGATTGCTCCTAAGGTAGATAGTAGGTGTGACAGTAACAGCAAAAAACAGCTCAGTCATACAATACAAGTAGAGGCAAATGGCAAAATGCATGTCCGATCAGAAAGGTAGGACCACTGTCTGATGTGGAAACAGGCTAGACTCTGACAAAACAAACAGGTTAGACTCTTCCTGTGTCAAAGCTCTGCAACGACACAGGGAGAGCAAAAAAAAAAAAAAAGAAATTAAATTAAATTAAGATTGCAGTACAACTTAATCATCATGAAGTGTGTGTAATGAAAACTTTGAAATGGTGTCCAATCATTCCAGTGTGAAATCTATGGTTCCATTTCTTAATATCCAGTTTTCTACTCTTTACAAATGTACCCAGACAACATCATTTTGCATCTGTGTGCCTGTGTGTGCCTGCACCATGTGGGGGAAGGGAACAAGAGACCATGTTCCGTCGCTGCACACGTGCTCAAACCTGCTCTTTGAAAAAAGTAGCAGAAATGTTCCTTGCATGTTGTAGGGACAAATTTCAAATATCCAAGAAAAAAAAAAGCATCTCCAGAGCATGCAGCATAATGCTGTCCCATTCCAAACGGTACCCAACTGTCATGCGTGACCGCTTATAACTGCTTGGGACACAGAATGCCAAAATTCTGATGCAAATTTCTGCCAATAATGTGTCACATTTCACAGAGATGAGTGTTTTAGTAGATCTGCGCACTCACCAAGTTGTTGCAGTGTAGTCGCCTTCACCTGTGCAGGAAGATTTTCTGTCTGCAACAGACTTTCATACGTTTCTTTCGCCGCTCTATATTTCTTCTGTAGGCAGAATGAGAGGAGTAGGAAGATGGAGAGGTTGTTAAAGCCAGATAGGAGGGTCAGTGGGTTTTATGGTTCTATGTGGACAGACAAAAAAGGTCTAAAGACCTCCTCACACTCATAATGTCCAGCCAGATGAACACACACAGGGGGAGGGTCAGTGGAAGAGGATGGCTAGACTTGACGTCTGGCAGCTTTAAGTGTGTCTGCACTTAGGTATGTGTGTGTTCACCGCAGTGCCAGCTTTGTGTTCCTGGGAAACCTGATCTGTATAATCTGAGGGTAAGTCGACCTTTTGTTTGGACTTTGTGACCTGATTGACCTCGAGTCTGAACCAATATGTAGAGAGGTGTGTGGGCTCAATCCTATCACAGGCTACTTACCAGAAATACAGTGTCAGGAAATACAATACAAGCGGCTTTTTATTAGATTAAATGGGCCGAGCCAGAGGCAGTCACAGAGTCAGTGAGCATTAGCACACATTCATATCTTTGAATCTTTTATCTCAGACTCTTAACTAAGGTTAAGCCTTTTTTATCTCGGGGAAAAGGCGATTCATGCTTTTATCACTTCGCATTTAGATTACTGCAATGCGCTGTACGTTGGTATACCTCAGTCGCTGCTTAGAAAACTCCAGCTGGTCCAAAACACAGCAGCTCGGCTTCTGTCCAACACTCCCAGGCTTGCCCGCATTACTCTGGTTCTCCGCGCTTTACACTGGCTGCCTGTACATTTTAGGATCGAGTTTAAGATTCTTTTATTTGCGTTTAAAGCCTTATATGACCTTGCCCCACCTTACTTGGCAGATCTTTTATCTAATTATGTTTCGTGCAGAGCCTTGCGCTCCTCGGAAAACTTATCCCTAGTGGTCCCACGGTCCCGATCCAAAAATTGGGGGGACCGCGCATTTGCGGTTTATGGCTGTCGACTTTGGAACTCATTACCGCTAGAGATTCGATCTACGACCGAGCTAACGGTTTTTAAATCCAGATTAAAAAGGTCTTTTTTTTTTAAACAAGCTTTCGAGCTTTAATTTGTTTTATTTGCCGTTGAACGGCATTGTGCATGTTTTATATTTTAGGATTACTGGGTTATAGTTTAGTAGTGCTCTGTCGGTTTTAGTGTTGTTTTTAGTGTATAGTTATCCATATTCTGTGCAGCACTTTGGGCTCCCCGAATTGTAAAGTGCTATATAAATGATGTTTATTATTATATTATTATTGTATTTCCAATTAACACGGGACTCTGCTCAGAGTTTATCAAACCTGCCTTCTGGAATAGACCTCAGGACTCTTCCTGTCTGCACATAACAAAGACACCGCAGGGCAAACACTGATGCCTGGGGCAAAAGGCAGAGGCTTGTAGCGGCTCCTTCCTGCTTACATTAATGACTGACACTGAACCAGGTGACAAACACTGATATGACAGAATACCTAAAGAGCAGTTTGACTCCCATGATCAGTCCAATGCACTCAACTCAAGATCTCCATAAATCTCGTGCAGAAAATCATCTGTATTGTTTTGTATTTATGTTCCAACTACAGTTTTGAGTGAACGTCTGCTTGGCAGCTCACTTCCGATGGGTCCTGGACACAGTTGGTTCACTGCAAGGAAATGATGCACTTGGGGGCCTGTCCAGTATTTTGTGTTATTGGGACACTCTGAAGTGCATTATTACATTTAAACACCATCACATCAGCAATAACGGGAGGCTACTGGCCAATTGCTGTCACTATATTCTTCTGCTGCTAATGCCGTTGACCTGATTAGGTCCCATACCTTTTCATTTTTTTATCTGTTCATATTTTTATATTGACTTGTACAATTTGTACAAATGGAAAATAAATTATTTAAAAATCTAACAATGATTTACTGGAATTTTTTTTGTAGATTCTCTCACAGTTGAGCTGTACCTATGATGAAAATTACAGATCTGTCCATTCTTTGTAAGTGGGAAAACTTGAAAAATCAGCAGTGTATCAAATACTTATTTGCCCCATTGTATATATGTCTAAACTCTTAACACTAGCTCGCATTAGCCACCATAATGCTACTGATGCTGATGTAGGACCCACTCCATAGAGCAGGGGTGCACACACTTTTTCGACTTGCGAGCTACTTTTCAAATGACCAAGTCAAAATGATCTACTTACAGTTAAAATACTAAACATATATGTATTCATATATGGAGTAAACCTTATGTAAACACAACATATGTTGGCGCACCTTGCATAACTGCATGAACCTTAAGGCACACAGTAATTTTTTGGTCGTTAGTTTACTCTGATCACTTGCACTGAATGGAATCAGCCAGGGCTACATAGTCCGGACAGTAGCTGCTGGTAACCAGCCTCAAGCAGACTTCCAAAAGGTCATCAGTCATGGTGGAGCGGTATTTGGACTTAATAATCTTCGTGTAAGAAAATGCTGACTCACACAAATAAGTAGAGCCAAATAATGCAGTCAATGGCACATTTCCTCATATTTGGGTACTTTTCCTCTGCAAGTTCCAAAACTTCAGCTGAATGTCAGTCTGTAGTGTCAATATCTCATCCTCCACTCCAGACCAGTTCAGGTGAAACAGCGTTGCAATTTTTGATGCGAGTGAATTAACCTCAATATCTTCCCTAAATGGGGAGCACATAAATATAGCAACTGGCTCAAGTGAGGCAAAGTCTTGAATACATTTGTCAAACTCTGCCGGACAATTGTCAATCTGCTTTGTGTAGTGCGCAATGACAAGTTGCGCACAAGCTTTCTGTTGAGTCTCCAGCTCTGATTTGAGGTTTTGGAAGTTCCCCAAGATGTTGCATTTTTCATTTGAAAGCATTAACTAAGGTCATTATATTGACACGAGATCTAGCGACATTACATCATCGGATTGGGCAGCCCTGCTCTAGAGCTTCAACAGGCAGGCGGTGGTAGTAACACCTAACAAGCAGTTTAACATCAGAAACATGGAAAAGCAAACCAGCTGGTGACTTTCATGTTTAATGTGCGGCAGCACAACAAATGCAGCTGAAAACAGGGACTGACTGCGAGAACATACCAGTAACAACTTCCCAGTCACAATTATATACTTCCTCTATATATACTGGCTTTGTATTTGATTAAAAGAACAGGACGCTTTACACACAAATGGTAGAAAAGCTAAGGGCAATTCTATGTACTGTAACCATAATATTAGTTATGTGCAATGCATAAAATTCAGGCAGAACTAACTATAATTGCAAAAAAAGTCACCTTGGTCAGTGACGTAGAAAGGACCAGCCCATGTGCATGAATGTATGTGTGTGTATATGTGAAGCCAAAGTAAATCTGATTATCAACTTCTTTTATTTCATCTAACACTAAACTCCAAATGACACTCGTCTTAACTCGCAACACATTTATTCCATGACAGCCATGTTCAAAAACAACGGTTCTGATCCCAACATCCTGTCTGCTTCACAATAAGAACCCATACTTCTTCCCCACACATAGTGGCATGTGTGTAAACAATTACTGGGCCAGCTAAATACAACAGTATATGTAGAAGAACACATATTAGTACCTGGATACTATGGGCGCCAACAGAATAACACCCTTCTGCTCTGAGGCATTAGTAACAAACACTACATCAGCCCTTGTCAAACGCACAAAGGGGCACAAATACTGCATTATGTGAAAAAAGGACAACTTGTTTTAATATCAAGAACTGTCAATATGGCTGTATTTTCAATACTTTGAGTTAAAATTTCAAACCGCCTTAAATATTGAAACAATAATTATAGCTGCTTACCTGGATCTCATACAAATGAGCAATGTGGAACTGAACTGTGGGACAAAAAAAGCAGAAGAAAGAATTAGGGCCTACTGGTCAAAAACAGCAGCGATATGACGCATTAGCCCCCTGGACCCCAGTGTGTACAGACTGCAAACAGTATGGAGCAGGGGTGGGAGGGGGAAATGGCATGGCTTCCCTAGAGCGTGCATACAATCTGAAATCAGAGCGTGTATGTGCAGCGTGCTTGTAAGCGCTTCCAGCTCTCACTCCCCTTGTGCTGTCTCCTAGGCAACCCCAGTCTTAGGCAGAGTCAGCATGGAAACGGCAGCAGAGAGGAAAAATGGCTGTGAAGAAATATTCCTGTGCCCTTTCAATCTATGTGCCTGCCACTGACAAGCTGGTGCATCAAATGTAATACTGCATTACAACGGCTGGTGCATGGCTGGTGATTAGAGCAAAGTTACTTACTTTCAGCTTTGGACAAAGTGCAGAGATTGGAGTCGATCAAAGCCAGCTGAAAATGCTGCAACAAAAAGGGAAGCATTTTATTATAAATGGAAATACCATAAACCTGCACCTAATCTAGAGAAGCATTTTCATGGTGCTCATACAGTCATTGCAGGATGAAAAACAAACATCTAGTGTTATCTTTTAATGATAGGTCTGACAACATAAAGCACTGGACTGCTGATGCTTTTAAGAAAACTAGGAGGAAATTACTATTCTCCTACATATAGTGTGCTTCACTGAAAGCCCCAGCAGATCAGCAATGAGCCATGAATGAACTCTGATGACCGTAACATGAGAGGACACTGATAGCTGGAGGGGCTGAACCACAGATATTCTGGTCTCTGGATCAGTCAACATGCTCTAGCCTTGCCTTTTTCCTCTTGTCCAACCAGGAGATAAAATGAATCACTGATATCCAATAGTTAGAGGTGCATCCTATCCCATCATCCCAACTAAAAACAGGGTTGCCAGGTAAGGCAGATGTCTGCATGGGTTTAGCCAGACTGCCAAGGCGTGGCATGTTACTTGTCAATATGTCCATCCTGGGGCACTGAGCAGATTAGCCAAAGAGCTACAGAGATGGATTTCTCTTCTGGCGCTCACTCCCCTCATCTGTAAGGCACCATTATTTTGACCTTAGTCTTTATTAAAGTCATGTATACTACTGCATTTTAGGGCACTGTGCATACGAAAGGCACCTGATCAAATAAAAAAAAGAAAAAAGAAGAAGAATTCCAGCAAGGCGTCTGAGCCTGTAAAGCAAAAAGTGGCTTCAAGGTGACAGGTTCTGCTATAGCTACTAAGCTTCACCTTGACCCGACACAGTCACGCACAGCTTCATGCATATACAAAAAAACCCCCCCACCAGTCTCTTATTTAGGTCAGTTAAAACTCACAACTGCCAAAGACTCTAGCACAAGTTATGGAGCAGAGCTGGTGTTGCCATGATTCACTGGCCAGCTAGAGTGGATTTCTTAGAGAAAAAAACTAATGCTGCAACCTTAAAGGCAAATGTCAGTATTTGCCATCTAGGCTACAGCAAAAGATAACTGTAACCACAAACACACACACTTAAAGGAGGAGTCCGTAGCCTTTTAGTAGCTATACAGGAGGTCAATGTCAGATTAGGGGGGGGGGACACACCAAGAGTCATCTAGCTGGATTATTCCATGCCTGCTTCACCCAGGGCCAGTGGAGCTTCACACACTCTCACATGCACGCACACAGACACACGGGACCATGCTTAGAATAAACTCCCTTTGAGGCAGAGGTATCAGCCACAAAGCAGCACATAAAATCCTCACAGCCAGATGTCTTAATGCCAGAGAACACACTCACTCAGACACAAACGCATTACCTAGATTGCGGGCACATCACACTCTTCCTGAAACTCCACTGCATCCTTCTGTAGATCTGTCCCTCGGTCTCCTGTATCCTTCCCTTCTTTCTCTTTCACACTTGCTCTACCACCAGGCAGATAATGCAGCAGGATTGTCAGCTTGGTATTCCACCTCCCTCCCCATGTCTCGCCTTCCTCCCTCTGTGCTATCTTTTTCTCTCTCTCTCTCTCTCCCCCCCTCCTTCTCCGTCTTCTATCCTGGTGTCACTGATTATTATTCAGCAGACGGCTGCAGCAGAGAGTGCAGAGAGATGACACACAATACCTCAAAGCTGGAAAGGCAGCCACACACCACTTCTCCTTGCCACCCCGCTCCCACTGTCAGCTCCAGGTTCTTCTCTGTGGCTTCACAGCTCTACATTCAACTCATCACCTTACCAACACCCAGTGTACGAACACAGTCTCCATCCCCCTGCTCTCATTGGCTAAATCAGCAACCCCCAGTGGAATTAGATTAGCGTGAGTGTCTATATGTTCAGTAGCATGGGTCAAAAGTCTGATGCCGTTAGTGTTTGGCTCCCATTTCGGTTCCAATGTACTCTCAGAAACTGCAGGCATCTCTCCATCACATGATGCCTCTCAGTCTCTGTCCACTGTGCTCCAAGGGAAAAGAGGATGAGAAGCATCATGCTACATGCATGCTTCTTAAAAATCTCTGTTCCCTTTGTCCCCACACTTATCTGAAGCACTTTCTAACACATTTCCTGTTCTGCCCTCTCCGTTTCCCTCTTCTCATTTCTCCCTCTCAAACATTTCCTGTTCTGCCCTCTCTGTTTCCCTCTTCTCATTTCTCCCTCTCATTCCTTTATTCAGTCTGTGCTCCTCTAAACATGCGCCCAGACCTCCCTGTAGATAGCTGGGGCAGTCATGTGTGAGAGGTGTGTACGTCACTGGCAATAAGCCAGCACTTCCAGGGAGCGGTGCATCCGAGGTGAGGAAGAGTGAGGACGTGCAGCACGTGCAGCCTACTTAGCTCAATGCTGCAGCTCCATGAGCCTCAGTACACACAGATGTATATGAGCACATCACCTCCTAGATACTACACTATCTTAAATTTAATTGTAAAAAGCAGGAATCTATCATGAACTTACACCAATTCAATGCAACAAACATTTGTGGAACTTATAATATTCAACTTGTCTGTTGAAACAAGTTCTGATTCCACCTCTAATATGTCATTATAATAGTAATACTACACAAATAAGACCGTTACAGAATTAACAGGAACTCTTCCATTCACTACAAAGCCTGTGCGTTTAAATGTAAACCAACGCATTAAGATGCATAATAAAAATCCTGTGACACCACATCTGGAAAAGGACAAAGTCCAGAATCTGGTAGCAGTCGAGTCCTAAAGAACACCAGGTGCCTCAGACAAAAACAAAATCATAGACCACAGTCAGAAAGCACTTCTGAACATCCTTGGCTCACAGGTGTCAGTAGACAGGGCTCAGCTCTGACAAATGAGCCACCTGTCTGTGGTCTACGGAGGTCCAGTCTATTTAAGCAGGCTTACAATACAGAATGATATGAATGGAAAGGATTCTACTGTTATTCTTGTTATCATTCACAGTTTGAAGGAGAATCCATGATCACACTGTGCTGGCAGGACAATGTTAGACCTTGTACTACTGGGTATGCATTAGGGTTGTAACTAATGGATTATTATCACTATCACTTATTAATCTGACTAATATTTTGTCAATAAAATGTCAGAAACAGAAGAAAATTCCCAAACTTCACTTCCATTATCCCAGGGTGAGGTCTACTTGTTTTATCAGACCAACACTTCAACCATCCAACAACAGTGAGTTTTATGAACATGTGTGAAAAAGAAAACCACAAAAAACAGCAAATGTTTGGATTTTCGCTTAAAGTGTTTGGTTATTAGAATAGTTGGCAATTTGTAGGGTGAATAACCAATTAACTGACTAATTGCTGCAGTTGAATTATAAAAAGCACAATCACTGCATTTTCCTTGACTATTTCCATCAATTGTAAGAGTCCAGTCTAAAATCAAGTTTTATATTTCTACAACTACTAAAGTTTGTTTTCATTTTGCTGACACTTGCACGAAATTGATCTGGTTGTTAACAAATCTGTGCAGTTGAGCATAACTGCACACTCACCATAGTGACATAGTAATTACATACATCACCATAAAGAGGTATAAAAAGATATGGTGTCACCAGTGAAACATTCATTTAACATGAACCGTGCCCAGCTGCCAGGCTGATAACCAGTTCTAAAACTCAGCACCAGGCTCCGCTTGTCCTGGACCAAAATAAACATCATGACCCCCAAAATATCGGAGGGTTTTTCCAACTGTTTAGACTTACCTTTAAGCTTGACTCGTAGTCTGTGTTGACTTTAAACATGAGTCCCAGCCTCAGATGAATCTCTTTAGCTCTTGAGAAGCTGGGGTCAATGTAAAGCACCTCCTGGAATGCTTTGATTGCCCTGGAAGAACACATACACACGCTGCTTTTACACAGTGCTTGGTCTAAATTAGAGGTGGGTGATATTGTAACAAACTGTTGTCCAAACAGCCAGAATGTAAAATACTGTACATTCCGACAATCAAAATGTGTCACTATAATGTTCTGCAGCCGTTATGAGTACAGTGTAGCCCCAACACCAGGACAGATGGCTTCTAAACTGCACTGTGACTGACTGCTTACCTGCTACAGATACTACTGTATACAGATGTGTGACAACACAGCTCATGTGCACTTTCCTTTTCTTAGAGTGTACATTTTGATATCCAACATTCATAACAAATACTGTTTACTGGGACATAATCATCTGGACTTGCACTGCACCTGGTATTAACATGTAATCTGTAAATGAATGCCTTATCTAGACAATGGTTTCTGATCATGGAGCTTTGAATACATACAGTAGCTGGTATTAAAATGTTTGCTACATTTCTCTGGTCAGTGACCCAGGGCTGGCTTTGCACGTGTAGCGTGTTGTAGACATGAAATCCTGAAAGGCTGCCATCATATTAACAGTTCACATGCTGCCTGTAGTCTACGGAGAAAGAGCATATCAAAGCAAAAAATTATGCACAGCAACCGCATGTGAGCATGAAGCCCTTCTCCCGTACGGGCCTGCAGAGCACTGAGCTCACCGTGCACTGGGTGACACTCACACAGAACAGAATGAACTCAATGCCCCCTTTCCCTCCGCCCTTGTTTATGTGGTTCCTCCCTCACTCACAGAGTGAATGCCTGGAGAGCATAAGGCAGACTCCAGCAGCGACAGGCTACTTTTACCTCTCAGTATCTAATGGCCACAAAACGGCAGGAAAATCACAAACTTTGGATCCATAATAATGTAGGCCATATGAGATACTACCTCTGATTTTAGAGGATAAATAATCCACACTTTCTCTACATTAACATTTGCAGCTAAGCTTTGGATTCATTGTATAATGACCATGCCAATCATTAGCAAACTGACACACCAGGCAGGACAGATGGACCATGTCAGCCCCAGGATGTTTGATGAGATCTTGATACCAGACTACAAGTTGGCGCCCACATTACTCATATGCCAAAAATGAGGTTTTTTTTTCTTCAGTTTTTGCGGCCCACTGCACAGGTGTGCATTTCCCTACCGTCCTCACCCGCTCGGCCCGTCGACTTTATATTGGGATGTCATCACACAAACCAAACTTTTAAGTTTTACAAATATAAAACCTCCATGGATTAAAATTCAAACTATAAAGAGGTTATCTGTCTGTTTTGCCGTTCGAGGTGTCCTGTCAACAGTTTTACAGACATCTGTTTTATCACTGTCTGTGGAGAAAATGCCTTTTGGGCAGCAGGGAGATTTTTTTTGTTGCAGTATAACAAGCGGCCACTGGAAAAGAATTGACAGCTCACGGGATACACCCACGGTTCAGGCCTGTGACTATTTGACAGCTCAGCATTTCTTTGGGACTTAAGTTCACGATGACATAATCCATGCTTTAGAGTCTTACATGTTACCCTCCCCCATGACACATTGCCCTGGCCGCAGAGAGGGGGAACATAAACTTGGCAGGGCACCAACACTGGAGGCCTTCAAGGCTACACGGGCAGCAGAAGGCAAAACAGAAGAGGACAGACACTGCAAGTCAGCAGAGATGAAGAAAGTCTCAGCACATCAAGGCAAAGTGGTTCAGAACCAGTGATGTGTGAACCTGTTACACCTGCACTGTAGGAGCAAACAGCTTAGCACAGAATGAAGTGGTCAATGAAAATAATGTGCCTAAATCCAAATCTGTCCGAGCTCAAGCTACAGTTCTCAAAACTGGATTCTGTCAGCGACGCGGTGCTCCCTGATGCAGTGCCAAACTAGCTTCTAAATCTGTTTGATTAAAAGCACACATCCGACAACACAGTCCCCTTGAGAAGCTAAACCACACTGGGTAATGGGCCCAGCTGGACCTCTACTGAGGATGCTGATGTAACCAGGACATTGTCATAGCCTAATTGTGGCGCCTAATTATAGATGTACTGGATGTTATTAGAGAAATTCTTTCATTTTTTTGAACTATTTCCATAAACACATGAAGCTTCCTGCCACTGGTAGGGATTCAGTGCTAGTGGACACATCAATGGGGGGTTTCCTTGCAGAATTAAAGCAAAAACCCAGACTGTCCATTTAAAAGACATTAATCTTTATGGCATGGTTTAAGGCCTAAAAGGTTTGGCTTAAGCTGAAAACAGACCCAAGTTCTGTTGTGGCAGCTTACCATAGGAGCAAAATCACACTCAATGGGCACAAAGGCAGCAGGCAAAGACCGTTAATGCTATAGCCTGACACACTGGATAGCTGTCTCTCCAATCCTCATAGCTGTGGCAGTGGGGTTCATTTGTAGGCTAACAGCTTAAGAACCAAATGTCCAAGAACTGTGGTTCTGAGAAGACGCAGGCTCTTTGGTTTCTAATGTTTGCATATTTCAGCCACACTGATCAGTGAATGACAGTGAGCATTTTGCACTTCAGAAAAGTTTCACTCATTTGCCAGGACCTGCTACACGAAGCTAATGTCATATCATTCGTAACACAGTATTTTCAACAAAGCACGGGAGAACAGACACCTCTGTTTACACCCTGGACCACAGCTAACCACTGGCAATGCTCTCAAATTTGGCTTAGCTTCACTAAAAAAAAACCACCATAACACAGCAAAATGCAACACCTGCAGTAAGGACATTTTGTGCACAGGAGGAAGCGCCTCCAGTATCATGAACCATTATTTCAACATGGTATGAATCTGAAGGAAGGTACCGTGTTTGACGTGTTTCAGTCTCACAGCCCCAGGTGCATCTTAGCAGTAGGAAATTTGTTAAACGTGCTCATTTTTCTCTCCAAAAAAACCCAAACTGAGATTTGTTAAGAACCTGATTCGATAAGGAAAATCGAAAATGACAGAACTGAAAACCGAGGGGGCGACTGTGTTTCAGGAGGTAGAGCGGGTCGCCTCCTAACCGGAAGATTAACAGTTCGATTCCTGGCTTGTCCAGTCCACATGTCAAAGTGTCCTTGAGCAAGACACTGAACCCCCAGTTGATGACACCGGTGTGTGAATGTGAGAGCGAATGGCTGAATGGCCAAAATAGTGTGAAAGTGCTTTGAGTGTGCTGCAATGCATAGAAAAGCGCTGTACAAGTGTAAGACTATTAACCAAAACCCAGTCCTATGAATCTGAAAAGTGCACCAAGTGCGGTGCTTAACATATCTGCCCCTGACAAAACATGATTAAAGCCACGCAAAATATGCTGCATCTGTAAATGATGATAGAGCTAAAACAAAAGAAATCCCAAGTATTTACCAAAGTGAAGGCGTATTTCTGAAGAAGGAATGCAGCTTCGTTTAACCACCACGTTTCCAAATCGACAAACATCATCAACAGTATAAGGCTGGGTAATGCCAAGCATGTTTTAAAAAGCACTTACCACTGAAATGCGTTGTAATGGAAGTACACCATGCCAAGTCCATATAAAAAGGCAGCATTCTGGAAATAAAGGGTTAAAGGTTGTTACAAACAGCATCATAGACAGTTACTGCTCACAACTTGGAACAAAGCTAAAAGCTCACAATTCTAACCTTGATGATGTTACATGCAGCATATTAGTGATGCATCTCTGTAACAAAACATTTATCATTTGTTTCTTGGTTCTCTCTCTCTTTTTTTTTTTTTACTGTGAAACTGCACACTAGGTTGTACATTCATGTAAGAAACTGATGAGATTCAGCCAATGAGTCACGCCGACTCACTGAGCCCAAATCAATGCACTTCCATCATCAACATACATTTCTTCTGCCCTAAAAGTATCTCTATCTCTGTTAGGAGACCAGTTGGAGCCCTATTCAATTAACCAGCGTAGCCCAGGACTTTATAAGCCCAACCTTTGGGTTCCAAACTCAGACTATTTAAAGATGGTTCTACCCCCACCATTACCTAGCAGAGGGCAACACTTCACACCCTCACTTCACTGTGGAGCTCTGTAATCCCTGGGACCCCAGAACTGTCAGGTCCAATCACAATCAAACTCTCAGCACCCCTGTTTAATGGCCATTCCAAACAGTGAAACATCAGACCAAATGGGCCTATTCATCCACACAGAGAGCATGGAGGGGACAGGCTGGATGCCATCACATCACAGCTGATGGGGCCATTTAACTCCAGGCCATGATCAGGAATTGTAATCAAGGCAAAAAATACAGAAACACTGTTAAACATGTTTTGTAAAAGTCCTACCCAGCTAAGCTTGTTGGGATGACAATACTTAACCCCAAGTTACGCAAAAACTGACATGATCCAGTACATATCAGGGACAAACAAGGCCATAATTTAAAACACCTTGAACAATATGATAAAAGGGGTAGGGTAACTCTTAATTTCACACCATAAAGGACCATATGCCCTGATAGAGGCCCTCAGGATCAGGGCAGCAGTATCAACTAATGTATGGTATCCACAGTGACAGCATGTGTACACAAGAAGAGCCACAGCAGCTATAACCAATATTTTATAACATCAGTGTGTCAAATGAAGGTGAAAACGGCGTGATCATGTAGAGAGAATGATCACCTGAATGTACAACTCTCCTTGGCTTCACAGAGTCTCAGATCACTGATCAGCTGTCTGGCCCACAGCTTTAGTCTTCTGGTTCACTCTCACTGCACCCATTGTCATTTTCAGCCACAACATACAGCTGCTTTCAGTAAAAAAATAAAAATAAAAACTTCTAAAAAGTCCCTGTCAGTACCTGCTCAGCAGACAGAGCCAGTCAGAGACCATCTGGTGAACACAACGGAGCATTTAGCAGCTAACACAGAGAGGGCGCACTGGACTTAACAGTCCTCACTCCATAACTGCTGGCTATGTAAAAAACCGTTTGCTAACAAGTTTGACAGATCAGTTTCAAAGGTGATGATATGCCAACACTGTGCTCACAACTTGTATAACCCAAGCAGCCAAAAACAAATCCGTTATTGCAGATGACACAAAAGAAGATGTTTTGATTATGAGATTATTATGAGATTAAATGAAGCCTATCCCAGCTGACACCTGGCTAGAGGCTGGGTACTAGACTGTAAACAGGGCTGTCACAGCCCCTTTTACACTGCCCACTCGATGCAGGAGCTTTCTGCCTCGCCATTCTGTATAAACAGTAGTTACTAGCAAGGGGGGGATCAATGTTGACCCTTCAAAATGCTGCGATGAGAGGTAGTATTTTTCTGAGACGTGTTCTCCCACCTCCTGTATAACAGGGACGAGGCAGAATCAGATGGATGTCCACGTGAGGGAGCACTGGCAAGTGAATGAGGACAGAAATCAGCGCCAGAGAGAACAAAGCGAGCCAGAGAATTAAAATGTTGTTTGGTGACTGTTTCACTGTGGCTATGGTCTAAAACACGAATGAAACCCGCCACACCTCTGCACAACCTTGTGGGAACAATTTTGTGTGAACGCAGCCAAAGCGCAGCTTCTGTCTGTTCTGCTGTGAGCACCTTGAGGAAGTGTAACCCTGCCCTCAGACAGACACACACCTGGAACTGGATGCACATAGTAGGCTAGTGTAATTTTCACTTTCCATTTATAAATATAACAAAATCAGATAACACCTGTGTTTCATTTTCAAATTGGCCAAACAGCAACTTACATCAACAGTTTTATTTATTAGAACATGAAGCATCAGCTGAAACAAGAGCAACACAAACCGAAGAAAAAAACAAAAACAAAACAAAACATGAAAACAACATAGACAACCTACATGAACGGCCGTTAACCAAGTCTCCCAGCAAACAGCGCCACTGAAAAGTGCTACAAAATAAAATGTATTGCTTTACACGCGTAGTGTGTGCGAGCTCACCTTCCAGTAGTCTGGCTGTAAACTGAAGTACCTCTGGTATGCAGATAATGCTGAGAAAATGGCAAGATAGATAAAAGAATGGGACAAAAAAAAGATGGAGAGACACAGGTGGTAAACAGTTAGTGCAGTGTTAAAAGCTTAAACGTATTTAATTCAACTGCGCTGTAACACTTCACTGAGGGAAGGTTTAAGCAGAGATACACCAACACCAGTTTTTGGGGCCGATTCCAATTTCCAATTCCTTTTTTAAGTCCAATATTCTTTCTTTGTAATAACTGTAACTGACAGCATACACAGACAGTTTTGTAACTTTTCTTTCATGAAAATTTTTATTAGAATAAACAATAAAACGTTATTAAATATTAAAGTTTTATATTTTGCTCCCCCCTTTTTTTTCAAACCAACTAAAACTGAAGTGCAATATTTGTACTTCTCCAAATATAAACCAGTGCAACAAGTAACATAAACAGAAAACTGTCCTTTATATATTGGTCCTACCGAGCACACAGTTCTTTTTTGAAGTGTGTGTGTAGTTTGTAAATGCTGTTTTACCACAGATTGGCCACACCGTGCACATACATGCATTTCATGTGTAGCCACTAATTCCATCATTGTGCACTGCTTGTCTGAGATTTGGTCACAGTTTCCCTTCTCCAAAGAGTTTCTGTAGGCTTCTCCGTGCATTGTTTGTACACCTAGCACTTCCAATGCGCAAGTGAGCATGTGCCCAATATAAAGACGAGCGCTAGTCTCGCCCAAAGTGCACACAATATGTATCGACCTGTGCCAACATACACACAATGTGGACTGTCAGGCCTCTAAATGTGACCAGCACAGAATCAGATATCTCTGAGTAATCGGCCGGTCACGCTGAAACTTGGCCATTTCAGTTCTCCGCCAATCGGTTGGTGCATCTCCATTTTTTTAAGACAAGCACAAAATCAGAACCCTGCTCTGTCAGCAGGTTTAAGATGTAGTAAACAGAATACTGAATACAGAAAATCTATTCAACAACAACGCATATTAAATAGCTCCACATGAGAATCTAGCTAGCAGCTGATCCTGAGACACAGATGTGAGAGAAGCAGAGGTAGCAGAAACAGTAACAGGCATGATTTTACATATTGAGACTCACCTTTTTCATAGTCCTCCAGCAGGAGGTTGAAGTGGCCCAGCTGACAGAAAATGTCAGGGTCCACTTTCCCCTCTGCTTTTAGGATGAGAGCATCATAGTAGCTAACAGCCTAAATGAAAGAAGAACAGCAGGATACAGTGAGTTGTGCCACACAGCTGCAATGAAGACACACACTTACACGGTTGGTATATCCTGTGTAAACTACACAAAAATGACCAAGTCATAAACAGCCAGCATGATTAATGCTTAGGTCAATAGTTTAACTTTACTGAAGGTGATGGTCAGACACAGCTGACTGATATATTACTGAGGGAATGTGTTTTCTAAACCTTCCAGGGCTGTTTTGCATAGTACCAGCAGTATTCCCAAATATGGGCCTTGCCAGTCAGTATTTAAACAACGGCTAAACAAATTGCTCTTGATAGCCCAAACTGCAGCCACTGAATCATTGCTCAGTGTTTAGTAATATAGTAATATGACTGTGTGCACACATCTGTGAAACAAGCAGTTACGCTGGATGCAATATGTTAGAACAGAAAAACTATTTAGATTTTTAAAAACTGGTAATTACCTCATAAAACAATTCAGCGATGTATTTATCTTATGAGTGAAAACCAAAAGCAAAAGACCGGGTAAAGCAAAACCGCTGCACTGTGCCACTAACTGTAGTACTATTGATTGTGTTTTTACGTTACGTTCATCCACGGGTCATTCTTAAATAACTCAACAATTCTCTGGATATAGATGGATAGCAAGGCTGAACGATTAATCATTGTCACAACAAAATCGTGATTTAACAGAACGTGAGTTTCAAATTGCAAAAGCTGCGATCTAAACTTCCATTAAAATGTTTTTTGACGCCAAAATAATCCGAGCAGCAACCCTGCAGGCTTCAAGAGATCACATCATCTGTTTCGTGCACTACAAAACCCCTTTTCTCAATCTTCAAATGATGTAGCATTATTTCTCAATATACATAGAATAAATAAAATACTGAGCATACCACTGAAAAACATACTTGTAATTGACAAAATGGACCTAATAAAGCATTCATAAATCATTCATTGCTGGAAAGCCAACCCAAATTAATAATGCCATTGTTTTTTTACTGAAATAAATGCTGGTCTTTGCCTCGGTGTAATATTAAGCTAACAGAAGTGTTGGAGAGGATTAAAGTCAAATCAAACTGAAGTGTACACAGACCCTACCACCTGATCTCACACAAGAGGAATAGCACCTATGCACACATTCACATAAGGAATCATCCATAAATTTGCCATTTCCTCACATATCAGAGCAATGCATCATTTCCCACACATGGTGTTAATGGTGATGTAGCAGTCCTGGTATAATGCTCTGTTCACCTTCTACCTATGAATTTGTGCCAGAGAGTTCTCAAACCGTGTACCCTGCAGAGACAGTGATTAAGCATTTAAAAAAAAAAAAAAAAACTCACTACACTTACACATGCATTTTCCAACTGTGAAAACTATACTGGCACAGTACGAAAATTAATCGTTGTTTTCTTGTTTAGTTTTGCTGGCTCTATATCAGTCTAAACCATGCCCCACACTGAACTATTGCTCTCCCTTCCCCCACATTTAACATGGTAGAGTCCAGAGAGAGGATATAAAGGGAACTTGGTATCAGTTGAGCTACACTCCACCACTGAAATACTAAAGTGTTTTAAAATGACACTGTCTTATATAAGAAAAGATCTCACAATCAGACCATACATGTTTAATGTTATGTGAATCAAGCCTGCGTGGATGGCCAGGTATCATGCAGAGTATGAAGGTCAGCAAAAACAAAAAATTGACAATAACTAAGAGCATGGATGGGCCTAATCTGAGTGACGTTAACAAAACAATGTTCCCAGCTAAACCTAGAAATCATGAAGCTACATGTTGAACACAGAACAAGCACAGGTTGCGTGACTGTAGGTACAGGGGCTGCATGAGCAGGGTGTAGTGTGCACCAAGTATTGAGCAGTTAGTTAGGTGGGCAGCCCGGGCTTCCGCCTTAACCATTGCTATAAACATTGAACGCCTCGTCGTCATATATTTTTGCGAAGGGTGATTAGCCTAGCCGCTGCTGCTAGTTAGCTAGGGATTTTCTTCTCATCTCCGCCATCTTAAACCAAGTCAAGCAGCCATTATTTTTGCAACACTAAAGTACCACTATCCGTTTGCTTATCCTTCAGTAATGTCAGTTGTGTTGTAGAAGCGGTATGTGTGAGCGAAGAAGGGAGAAAACCGTTGGACAGTTAGCCGCTACATGCTACCAGAGTGATCTGACGCACAACCCAAACTCCAGCTCCTGTTATCGACGATGGGACGGGTGGTTTTGTGGGACACCCAACAGCTACACCTCTGTCAACTTAACGTCTCTGCTCTCGATAAACATTCAGGAAGTGTGCATTTACCCTCTTAAATGTCGTACTTTTGCAAGTCACATTTAACAGGTAGCAAGGTTTGTTAACCTTACCTTAGAGTCCCAGTTTACAACTGTGCAGAAAATGTACCAAGCAACGTGGTTTCCTCACACATGACTGCCTGTCCCTGAGACACGTTATTAAGGATACCTCTGTCAAACACTTTGTCAACGGCCGACACCAAAGCTGTCACGTAGCACGGTACCTATTCTCACAACACCACCGATGTTAGCAGGGTGGAGATTCGGACCGTCCTGCCTTAACTGTGGCACAACGTTCTGTCTGATTGTTTAGTCCTGTTTCATACAACTTGGGTAAACATGGTAGAATGCTATTATGTGCTTCGCGGCATAAATGTCTGTTATTTGCAATAATCACGTCCATAAGTGAAAACTGCTTTTACAATCAGTTGCTGGTTCTGGTGCAAAGTTGAGAAAATTGGAGCTTGGGTATATCGCAGCTAGCCATATAGCAAGAGAGGCGTTGGGAGGTCTGTACCACTTATATCAGGTGGGATATGCACTAATCAGAGGAGATAACGGACAGAGGCGACTATGATCCTATTCTGTGGCATACCTTTAACAGCAAGGCCTTCGTTCTGGCGCCATCTTCTTGAAGGCTATGAAATCCAAACAGTGAACTGCAAGTAGAGGACAGACAACACACAGGCGGTTCCGTATTACTTGGGGGCATTCACATTTCTTGTTTCAAACTGCGCGAAGAAAAAAATAAAAATTGCAATAAAGGAACGTGTGAGACTGGTCACACGACAGATGGTCTAACCTGTCAATTCCAACCAAGCTTTCTTTCTCTTGCGCTGTTAGCTTCGGAAAGTCCTCTTCGATTTCAGTCGCTTTTCCCGACGCCATTTTCTCCTCGTCATTACCAGCAACGCCGAGACTCCGGGCAGCAGCTGAGGCAGCGGCGGTGAGCGACACTCCGCACGATTTCATAGATATGAAATGGGAAGATCGACGGGACCGAGCAACTCCGGAAAAATGCAATAACAACGAAAGTGCTGCACAGCTATCCAGGACTAAAACGGGGCGTAGCGTGATTCTTGCCAAATCCTCAAGGAAATTATCCCTTCAAGTTACCTTTCACACTCCTCATTGTACATCAAAACACAGCATGTATTCCAGTGCCAGTTTATGCATGAAGTTGATGTAATGTTGGGTTTAAAGAGTGAGTGTTATTTAATGATATAGCAAACTTCCCAAACCATCGGATCAAAGTTGTTGTAATTGTGTCACACAGGCAAACGCACGCCGCCACCGTCGACACGCCCTCTGCTCATCCTAACCAATCAGTGCCCGGAATCTGCTGTCATGTGACTTATCCCACTGATATGTTGCTAGCACGCGGACGGATGCGCGCACGCACACATGAAATAGACTCCCAAGGCCCGCCTTGAATCGTCTGATTGGTTTTTCGTCTTCTATTATGATTACGTAACTATAATTTAAGGCAGTCTATTGGCCCAAATAGCTGTCAATTTGTCTGTGGGGGACGGCTTTACAAGATGTTCAGAATCAGCTTTATTGGCCAGATGTGTTGGTCACACCAGGAATTTGACTCTGGTATAATGGCTCTCAAAGTGTATGTACGTGGCCCCGCTGTAAAGCAGCGAATATACAAGTAAACAGTATAAAGCTGAGAAAACAAAAAGGAAAGAAAATTAATGTGCAAACAAGAAAAAGTAATGTACATTAGGATTTTTTTTTAAAAGTACTTATAAATAGAGAACTATATATACACGCATTTTAGATGCATTTTCCAGACCGATATATACAAAGATGCATTTATAGATATAGGGTGGTTGTCCTGTTATACAGTCATGGGTTAAGTGCTCATTAGAATTAAGGTCCAGGGGAAGAAACTGTCCCTGTGCCTGGTTGTCTTGACGTACAGTGACCTGCAACGCTGTCCAGAGGGGAGGAGTTCAAACAGATTGTGTCCAGGGTGTGAGGGGTCTGCAGAAATCTTCTCTGCCCTCCTTGTGAGCCGTGAGGTGTACAGGTCCTCCATGGAGGGCAGGCTTGCACCAATGACCTTTTCTGCAGTCCTGACTGTCCACTGAAGTCTGTACTTGTCCTCTTTGGTTCCTGGAACAAACCAGACAGTGATGGAGGTGCAGAGAACAGACTCGATGATTCCTCTGTAGAACTGTATCAGCAGCTCCTGGGGCAGGTCGAACTTCCTGAGCTGACACTGATGACAGAAGTACATCCTTTGCTTTGCTTTTTTGATGACGTGCTGATGTTGGACATCCACTTCAGGTCCTGGGAGACAGTGGAGACCAGGACCTTGAATGACCTCCTGAAGTCCACTGTCATCTCGACTGTTAAGAGTGTGTTCAGCTCCAGGTTGTTGCAGTGGTTGTTCAACCTCCCCTCTATAGGCTGACTCGTCACCATCTCAGATGATACCGATGACCATTGTGTTGTCTGCAAACTTTAGGAGTCTAACAGAGGGGTCCTCCAAGATGCAGTCATTTGTGTAAAGGGAGAACAGCACCGGGGAGAGCATACATCCCTTGGGGGCACCTGTGCTGATAGTTCGGGTGCTGGATGTGGTTTTCCCCAGCCTCACCTGCTGCTTCCTTTCTGTCAGAATGTAATACACATTGGAGGGAGTGTAATGATTTAATTCTTAAGCTGCTCTAATTTTAAATTAATTTGGCTGTGTGTTCAGTAAAGTAAGAGAAGCCTGGCATGATGGAAGAGTACTTTTCATCTGCTGGTCAAAGATGATTTTTCAAAAACTGATGGCAAATATTTCAGGGAGGACACAAAGTCAGTTTCTCAATATGGCATACCTGCTGTTCATGGCCCTGTTGTCAGAAACCATAGAAAAATACACCACCAAACAACAAAATTGCCCCAGACACCTGTACATACCCCACCAACTGCATGTTAGGTAGGCATTTTTATATCTGCTGCTTTGACAACTTAATCACAGCTACACTATACGATTTTACCATATTGCTGCTATTTCAAAGTCACCCTTTGTCCTCTTGACTGGATTTCTTCCATATATTTTGTTATTTTGGGAAGTGCCTCAGTCATGTGGAGGAAGCCTTTGGTTAAAAACCAAAACTTCTACTTGTCCTTACTTGTGTCCTAACCACCTTCAGTGCATATGATAATGATGACCCAACATGACAGACAGGCTTGATTTTTAATTAAATTACATTTGTTTGTTAGTAGTAGTAGTAGTGTTGTACCACTTTGCTCGGTTTTATTTTTTTAAATAAGTAGTAATAACTGCAGCTAACACTTAAGCTATTCCTATACACCCTTGCTCTTCACCTACTTGATTGTATATACATTATATGTGTATGCATGCTCTTCTTGAACATTGTTCTTGGAACTGTCAACACTGGAATCTAAATAGTAAACTTTCTAATTCAGTGTCTGATGAAGTTTGATTAAAGCATGTTCAAACTGTTTATTTTGAAAGAGCCCACAATTAGCTTATTATTATTATTATTATTATTATTATCACCACCACAGTGTGTAAATACAGTTTTACAGGCAGACCTGTTTTTTTAATTTGACCGTCAAATGATGCAGATGACGCTGGTCTTGTGTCAAAATCTGTTCCCCCATTGAGATGTGTCTCCCCCTGCTAAAACTCCTCGGTGGTTAGGGTTAGGATAAGGTAGAGATTCAGGCTACAGGAAACACATCTCCACATAACACCTGTGTAGACGTGCACGCAGCTGAGGACACGAACAGCGTTTTCCAAAATGGCGGACCGCAATAAGGGTAAGCAGGCCCATAACCCAACTACATCACTGCCTGAACTGGACAGCAGCACAATTAGAATGATCTAATCATGGTTTATCCATAAAAAGTGTTGGTTACCTTTTATTTTGGTTGTCCCTAAAACTCGGCCTCCCTCTTCAGACGTACAGCAGCGTAGCTAACTTTTTAGATGTCGCTTAGCATTACTTGGGTGATGGTGCTAACTTTACAACAGAACTTTCCAAATTGAAAATGTAGCCACCGGTTACGTTAGCTAGCTGTTTAAACCCCTGTAACCTAAACTTCTGGACGGACTGTTTATTACCAAGTTATACCAGTGCGTTTAAAGTGTTGCGTCAAGTTTGGAACAGTTGCAATATTTTATCAGATTAGCCTTATAGGCTATAGCAGCCTTACCTTTTGTACACAGTCACCACTGCAGGACATCGGTTCGTTCGTTGCTATTATCTGTTAACATTATGTTGCATGTTTTTATGTTTTGCATGAATGTAAAGAGTTGGAAGATGAGATTTACGACAAAGTCGTAGACATCACGGAATATGCCAAACGTCAGCGATGGTGGAACCGGCTCTTCGGACAAAACTCCGGCCCTCTAGCAGAGAAATACTCCGTGGCCACTCAGCTAGCCATAGGGGGAGTAAGTGGATGGTAAATATCTTCATTTGAAATTCATTATGCTTCTTCCAGACGCCCTTCTTTAACTCTCCCACTTCGTTTTCTGCCCACAGTCTTGTTCTTTTCTCCACAGTCCGGAGGTGTTTTGGCTCATTCTCCTGCTATACTGCAGGTTGAAACCCAGAGGAGCGCTGACCTCCTTTATTAATGGCCTTTTTCTAAATAATACTTCAGAGGGTGTAATAACACAGTCTTTTCCAACACTGCCTTTGTACAGAGAGAATGTTGCTGCAAGTCATCAACAAAAGCTGGGACACCTGTAGGAACTGTTTACGTCAGTTTTCAAGGCTTCATTTACTTTCATTGCTGCAGAAAAGATGGAAGTTCACCTGTTACTGAAGTCCTGAACATGCCTGGTTTACATAAAATTCACGTAGAATTTTGGTTTTTAGTGGCTTACTTACTTACTAAATAACTGCCAGTTTACATCATAGCTTTGTATCATTTAAGGTTATTAACTGGACTTGAACTGCTTAAACATCAGCATAAGAAGTGCAAAAATGGAGGTGACCACACACTTTTGACCAGTAGTATACATAAAAAAAAAATATTTTGAGTGGTTCAGAAATAGTCCAGTGCTTCATCTCATATGGGTTCTGTACTACATTCTGATTTACCTTAAAATACTCGTCTTGTCTCATGTCTCCTCCACCACCCTGTACTTCCTTCTGTCTGAATGGAGAGGGCCGTCTGGGATAATATGCAGTATTACAGCTGCGGACTATAAACCAGAGGAAGGCTGCTGGACTGGATGGTGTCCAAGGACGTGTGCTGAAGGACTGCACGGACCAGCTGGCTGGAGTCTTCACCAGTATCTTCAACCAGTCTCTGGCCCAGTCCACTGTCCCACCCTGCCTGAAGTCCTCCGTCCTAGTTCCCCTGCCTAAGAAACCCAACATAACCAGCCTCAATAACTGCCGGCCAATTGCACTCACTCCAGTGGTGATGAAGTGTTTTGAGAAACTGGTACAGAGACACATTATGTCATTCCTCCCACCACCATCTGACCCACACCAGTTTGCATACAGGGCAAATAGAGGACGCCATAGCCACAGCCATCCAGTGCTGCCCCACTTGGAGCATCAGGAGAGCTATGCATGGCTGGTCTTTGTGGATTATAGCTCCACATTCAACACCATCCTCCCCCACAAACTGGTGGACAATCTTGTGGACCTGGGAATTCCATATTTCACCTGCATATGGATTAAGAGCTTCCTGTCTGGACGCAGCCAGAGGGTGAGAGTGGGCCCACACACATCCACAGCTCTTAGCCTCAGCACTGGTTCCCCACAAGGCTGTGTGCTGAGCCCTCTCCTGTACACCCACCACTGCACCCCCGCCCACCACAGCAACACCATTGTAAAATTTTCTGATGACACCACGGTGGTGAGGCTTATCTCTGGGGGGGTGAGACTAACTACAGGGATGAGGTGGAGAGGCTGATAGTGTGGTGCAGAGAGAACAATCTGCTCCTTAATGCCTCAAAAGACTAAGGAGGTCAGTGTCGACTTCAGGAGGAAGAAAACCGACATCTGGCCACTGTATATCAGCGGGGACCGTGTGGAGAGGGTGCCAGCCTTCCGCTTTCTGGGAGTCCATATTGAGGAGGATCTGACCTGGGGCGTGAATACCTGGACTGCTTAAAAAGGCCCGGCAGAGACTGTACTTCCTACAGGTGCTCAGGAAGAACAACATCTCGCAGAGACTGCTGGTGTCCTTCTATCAGTGCTCCATTGAGAGCATCCTTACATACTGTGTATGTGTATAGTACAGCAGCAGCACAGTGGGTCAGAGGAAAATGGTCCAGGGGGGTCATTAATACGGCCCAGGAGATCATCGACTGCCCTCTCCTCACTCTGGAAGAACTACACAGTTCCCGCTGCCTCAAAAAAGCCCAGAACATCATTAAGGACACTTCACACCCTGGACATTCACTCTTTGAACTGCTGCCGTCAGGTAGACGGTTCAGAGCAATCAAATCAAGGAACGCTACATTCTGGAATAGTTTTTATCTATTAGTGATGCTTTAATGATGCTTCAGTTATGCTTTAAGTGTTGGGCACTGTCAAGCAAACCGTATAGCAGTAATTTAAATGAAGTTGAGGTCATTATTTATATTAGATAAACTTCTTCCCCTGTCTCCTCTTCATTTTAGGTGTGCAGGATATCTCTTCCAGAAGGTTGGAAAAGTCGCTGCTATGTCTGTAGGGGGAGGTCTTCTGCTCTTGCAGGTATTCTTACATCGTTGTCATAAACACATAAGGTTTGAGCTTTTCATCAGAATAAAAACACTTTTGTGAATCTGCCACTCAGCTATTTTTCATCTGCTTCACCTTCAACAGATCGCTAACAATAGTGGCTACATCCAAGTAGACTGGAAGAGAGTAGAGAAGGATGTCAACAAAGCTAAGAAGCAGTTAAAGAAGGGCACCGATCAAGCACGCCCAGAGCTCAAAACATTTGTTGAGAAGGTAAAATGTTTGTGTTATGTTTTGGTTCAGCTGTCACTCAAGGGCCAAGCAGAACTTTGCTATCAGTCGAATATTTTTCACCCCTCCATCACACCAAGATAAGGGACAACCTGGTGGTCATTAAAACACTTACTCTATCATTGATTTTGAGACCATTATTGCGTGTCAAACCCCGTTGTTTCCTATCTATATTGATACTGTTAAATAAGGCAAAATATCAAAAATTAATCTAAAACAGCAAATTTTTAACTTAATCACAAATCCTCAATTACAGAAAAAATGCAGTGGGGTAGTGAGAGATTATGGGTTTTTGGCCGTTCTCTGTTTGATTATATGTATAAGCTCTCATTATCAACATGACAAAGAAACAACTAACTGTAGTTACTGTGCAGACAGTTTCTTCATAAGATCTTAACAATGTTTGTTTTGCTAGTGTGACTCAGGCTGTCTCTAAAATGACATAGATGAGTTGTACATATTGCATTTGAATGTGAATTAATGTCACTATGAGCATTGTAATTTTTTTCTATACTGAGACATGTTTTCTGTGTTTTGCAGTCCACAGAGTTTGTGAAGAAAAACGTTGTTG
>NW_018128312.1:341931-343830 GCF_001952655.1 Monopterus albus
ATATTTCTCTGATGTCATGAAGAACTATAGGGAAAAATAATAAAACATTGTGGGGTGGTTTCCAGGTGTTTTGATAGAAAGTAACCAGCTTCAGATTAGCTTGTAGCTGTGTGTTTTGACATAAGCTGCACATCTTTTTGTCTTCTGTGATACTGTAGCTCTACCATGACAAACACTGTTGATTTGGTGGGATTTCTTGGGTAGACCTAAATGGCCCTCTTAAAACACTCCAATTTCTAGGCCAAATAAAGAAACATGTTCAGTTATGTGAAGCAGTATAGAGGCCATCAGAATGTTGCAGTTGTTTCTATTTATTTATCTTTGCCAAACTGTCATTATACCAGAAGTAAAGATTGCACACAGTTAAGCACAGTGCAGCAGTTAAATTCACACGGCAGGTGGTGCCCTTAGGATTCTATTGATCCCAGTGTTGCACATAGTTTTTGATTCCAGACATCATAATCAGTTATCTTCAGGGTTAAAACTTGAATTTTATTCTTAAATGCCGATAGATGGTGGGTTGTTGTCTTTTGTAGATGTTCTACATATACATGTTTGATGTCATTTCAGCCTTCCTTGCAACTTTTTATGTATTCTGTTTATCAATAAATTGATGCTATAGGGGCTGAACGCTGTGGTTTGTCAGGTATGTAAGTTTGACAATAATAAAAAAATCAGATGGGTTGTTTTTCATTTATTTTAATGCGCAGTGGTATGAGTCTTTTAACTCTTGACCTAGTCTTGTATGAGTTTATTACTTCCATTTAATTGTACCTCTGATTTTACTGATTTTATATTTACTCATAAAGAGTAAATATAAACATATTTGTATTTAGTTTAGGGATGTGGTTAAAAACGGTGAGAATTTGTGATTTCTAATGCAGCTAAAACGTTTTACTCAAGACATAATATTTCCAGTTAAGGTTTTTCCATTAACATTTAGAATTTTTTCTTTATTTCCTGAACGTTTTGCGCTATTTCTTTACGTTACGAACGTTGCTAAGAGACGCCCCCAAACAAAACGCTTCCATGGCAACCAGTAACAGACGGCTGAAAATTCGGAGCAGTTCAGTTGTGCGATGACAATAGTCTCCCTGTCTTAAACATTACCGTCATGGCTTTACCATTGTTTCCTGGAAACTCTCCAAATAAACAGGTAAGATTACTACATTGTATATCTTAACGTTACATAAATATCATGGCTTGATCTCCGATCCGCTTGGTTACGTCATAAAAGTTCAGCCTAATGCCAGCTAATAGCTAAGTTAATGTTACAGTCTGCTAGGTTGCAGGTTAGCTCATGAGTTAGCAAACTATATGCGTATCTGGCAATTTCACGAGCTGTTTTAATCTACATGGGTAACGGTAGACAACAGATACAAGTCGAAGTGCCCAAGACACCCTTTTGAGAAAGATGAGAGTTATCATTAGTTAACTCAGTCCTATGGAAGCCCGTTTCCGCCAGTACAAAAATTTCTTTTTGATCTACAAAGTCATAATTATGAGATAAAAAGTCGAAATTTCGACTTACCAAAGTCATAATTATGAGATTTTCAAGCATTTCTCAAGGCAACATTTCAGTGAATTTTCCAAGGAGATGGATTGTGACTACATTGATGATTACTTTAAGCGTGGCTTTACCACAGAGGAAATACTTCATTTACTCTCTGATTCTCACGGGATTGTACTAAGCAAGCGCACCCTTGAGAGGATTTTAAGCAAGAAGCAGCTCTGGCGTCGAAAGAACAAAACCAGTGTGGCTGATGTGGCAGCTTTCATTGAACAGCAACTGGAAACATCTGGTCAGTCTCATGGTTATAGATGGATGCACCAAAAATGTTGGCTGCATGGAATTGTAACTGACAGAGAAACTGTTCGAATTCTGCTCTGTTTATTGGA
>NW_018128312.1:344921-346508 GCF_001952655.1 Monopterus albus
CTTAAGCAATGTCCATTACCCACACATTACTTTCTAGGACTCTGTTCATTTCATGTCGAAAATCTGGGTAGTTATCGTAACTGACTGGCAATTCCAAGTAACAGCCACACGTATGAGCGACGGGTCTTCTCTGAAATCCCTGCACTTGTGTGAAGCTGACAGTGATGCTCTTTCCTGTGAATAAGTCTGATCCAGTGCAAAATCTGAGGAAACAGGACAGGTGGTGTGTGTCTGCCTCTCTAAGATATGCACTTAGATACTTCACAATTTGGTTCTCCTGGGCATTCAGGAGAATGCCCAGGAGCAAATCCAGGAGCAGACAATTCCCGAGAAAGAGGAAAGGTGTCTTCAAGACTGGGGTATTCCATCCCAGAGATGCTCTCTGTGTGAAAAGTTATAATGCTGCTGTCCTCTAAAGCATCCAGATTAATGCCCACTGCTCCATTGTTCAATTACAAAGGCAGGCTCTTGAATCAGTTTTTGGTGGGCAAGTTCCCTCAAGATTTGCTCAATGTTATCAGCTGTTGGAATCCTACGACAGCTGTGAATGTCCATGATTTCCAACAATTCTTCTTGGTCAACACCTTCAAAATCTGAACAGCAGGATTCAAAGATCACTCGCTCTGACGCTGACACATACTTAAAAAAACTGTCCACAAGATCACTCTCCACAGAGCCAAAAACAGCTTGCTCCAGAAGTACAGGTGACAGTTTTACAGGAAGGTACCTCTCTTTTTGCCAGCCAAATTTGATTATTCGACCTATACTTTCCCACTCTTGTTTACCAAAATCATGACGTAGATATGGCACCTTAAAGCTATTTCCCATAGTGCACTGCTCATAAAAATCATTCCAGAATTCTGACAGCACATCCCGCAGAACACCTCCATCATCCACAGCCATTTCAAGTCTTCCATCTGGGAGAATCACTTTGAAGTAAATGTCATCCTCCAAGATGCTTTGCTCACAAAAAACGGTAATAAGTTCTCTAAGAATCTGACCACGATGAAGCACAACAACTTTCTTCACTCTTTCTTTCTGGGCGATTGGTTCCTGCAGCATATCCATGGAATGAGGCAAAGGTGACTCAGCAGACAATTCCCGAGAAAGAGGAAAGGTGTCTTCAAGACTGGGGTATTCCATCCCAGAGATGCTCTCTGTGTGAAAAGTTATAATGCTGCTGTCCTCTAAAGCATCCAAATTAATGACATCTTGATATTCTGGCAAACCAGATGCAACACTGGAGTCAGTTGTAGTGCAAAGAAGAGAAACACTCTCACTGCTTTCATTTGGAAATACTGCGTTGCTTCCAACATAAATGACATCTGAAGCATTTATTTCTACAGCATCAGTTTTAGGAGTGCTAGAAGTATGAGAATGGTCAGGTGTGTCATGTGTCTTTTCACTTTCTTGTGCAGCTGTGACACTGTTCAACTCCTGATCAGTGTCACTAGCAAGAACTCTCTTCTTGGTTGTTAAATAGAAACGCAAGACTGGTAACTTAGTCTTTTCATACAGTTCACCAACGGTGATACTATCTTCTAAGGTATACTGCTGATAGTCTGTTAAATCAATATCAAAATCAGT
>NW_018128312.1:347798-371992 GCF_001952655.1 Monopterus albus
TTTCCGCTGTAATATGAACAGTAGTGGTAAAGACTTTTAACATAAACTACAGTAGTTTTGTTCAGAGCTGACACTACTGTAGACTTTAGTATGAGCTCCAGCTAGCTAACCTGAAGAGCAGATGGGGAACTGGCTGGCGTTTTCCACAAAATTAATATTGGAAATGAACAATAAGCTACAAGCAAAATCACCATCAGAGTCAATCATTAGTATTAAATTACTGCTTAATTTAATGCACTTTGACTCAGGTGAAGTGTGTTACATCATGCTCATAAATCATCAGCTAATTAGAAATAATTAGTTAATATAGTGTATATTGCTATACCAAAGAAACCCCATATTACAGTATGTTTTCAGAGATGCTTTGTCCTTTCTTTACTATACTACAGCTGGGGAAGGAGAGATTCCACAAATCCCAGCATTTTGACTATTCCAATGGCATTCCATTGCTGGTGGGATCGGAGAAGCCAGGCATTGGAGGAGAGCCTTTATTTGGCCAGAAGATTAAACACAAGTACTCTGTCTACCCAAAAGGACAAGGCAGGGCTTTACCATCATGGGTCACCTTTGACAAACAGGTGAAATGTCTTGAAATGAATGGGTTTTCTCTCAGTGGTTATGAACACACATTTTTTTTGTCCATAACAGTTGTATAGAGTAGTTAGATAAAATGGACTGACATGTGCAGCTAATATTTGGCAGTGCCTCTAAATGCTTGTACATTACATGGTCACTTGCAGTATAGCTAATGTACTTTATTATTTTTTATGTCACTAAGTACTGCATGACACAGATTTATATATGTTACTGATAAGTTTAAGCATTTTACCAACCTTGCCCTTGCACTAACATCTGCTTATCAATGTTAAGTCATAAAAGAAATCTTGACAAGCCAACATTCAGCTGAATGTAGGCATTTATATCATGTAATTAAAAGTCTTAATGTGATTATTCTTGTTCACAAAATGACACTTTGTCCCTCAGGTGTTGTGTTTTGAAGCATATTTTCAGGAAGCTGTGCCTGAGGTGCAGGATGAGGCGTACAGAATCAGAAAATGTAAAATCTACTTCTACCTGGAGGATGATACCATGCAGGTGGTGGAGCCAGAGTATAAGAACAGTGGCATCCTTCAAGGTGAAAAGGGATGTTTTTTCTGTTTGTGGTGACACAGGAAATGTCTTGTGAATGTTTTTGTGTACTTACTTTCTGCATTTGGCTAAATGATCCACTACCCAAAGTAAATAAACAGTATATTTCATTGAAATATGATGAACAGTTTAATACTTGTCACTTACCTGTGTTGCTTGCTGTGTTGCTGTTCCCTGTGACAGGAACGTTGATCCATCGCCACCGCATCCCACTGCCTCCCCCAAACAATGACCAGTTCTACAACATTTTCCATTTCAACATCAACCAACAGATGGTGCTGTATTCTCGCACATTCACTGTGACCAATTGTGACACTTTTACAAGGAACTTTCTCACAAAACTTGGGGTGCTCCTGAATGACCCTGCTGCTGTACCTGATGACCCCTACAGCAGCCTCCGGAACCAGGTGAACATCAGCCAGAACGTTTTTTTTACAGAATTCAGATTTGTTTGAGCGGTTTCATGTTTTTTCTGGTGAGGAATACAACTAACAAATATTTTCACTGTTAATTAATGGCTTTTTTTCCAAATAGTTGATCAATTATTTAGTTTCACATCAATAATAATAATAATATGCTCTTCAATCTGATATTTCAAAGCTGTCCTTTTTTGTTTGAGAAAATCCAGGAGTATTTAGTTTTCAGCGCTATCCTCTCATTAGAGGCACTTGACCCAGCAAATATATGTTTTTTTTTTGTTTTAGGGAGAGGGGGGGGGTTTATTCATTATAATTGTTGTGTTTTTGTTTGTTTATATTGTTATTATTTTAAATTAAGTAACCATTAAATCAGCTAATTGTTTCAACACTGCTGCCCATGACAGAAGAGAATGCTATTGATGGTCAGTTAAGAAAACGCTGATTCCTGCCAGAACAAAAAATTCTTGTCTCCTATACATGTATGATAATATGTATTGATTCCTCTTCATGTCACATGGTCCCTTGTCCAGATTAAAAAAAATATGAAGCCACTTCACCCATATGAGAGGCATGACACACTGAAGCAGTTCCTGGAGCATGACCGCCAAGTCCTGCGCTTCTACTGCTTCTGGGACAACACGGGAAGCATGTTTGGGGACCTACGGGAGCTCATTTTGCACTACTTCCTGGCTGATGACACCATAGAGATCCAAGAGATTATCTCCCCAAACTCTGGCAGAGATCATGTATCCAAATTTCTACACCGCAGCAAACTGCCTAAGGTGAGGAGCTGTTTAGAAAGTGTGTCAGAGTCTCTCAGTCATGAGAGTGTAGAGAACTACTGAATATTTGTTGTTAAGGAGAGGAAGGAAAAACCAAATTCTACAGATTATGGAAATTTCGGAATAGTTTAGAATATAGAGAGCAGCATTCAAAAAAGGTTAAGAACGAACATTTGATAAACTCTCAAGGGTGCTTTTATGTTAGCACATTTTGACCATTAGCACATATTACAATTATAGATGGTTATTCCTAACCCAAATGCAGTGGTTCTCTTTCTGACTGAGTGACTTATTTTCATCTTTCTCCCACCATCCCTCCCTTCACCAAGACTTCATGCAAACAGCAGGATTGCTGTAGCATCCAGTCTTCCTCAAGCACTTTGGCTTTCTGATGGCGGCGTGTATGCACGCAGCGGCCCGGGGCCCTCGGCTTTG
The DNA here is from genome assembly GCF_001952655.1 of Monopterus albus. NCBI lineage: Eukaryota > Metazoa > Chordata > Actinopteri > Synbranchiformes > Synbranchidae > Monopterus > Monopterus albus. The sequence continues at coordinate 350,584 of NW_018128312.1, forward strand.
AACAAAATTTCGTTGTACGTGTTACAATGACAATAAACTAAAGCTTCTTCTTCTTCTTTCTCCTCCAGTTACTGTGTAAGGCTTGATTCATCCTGAAAGACAGCAAGGCTTCAGTCATGTGTGTGCGTACGTGCGTGTGTGTGGGTAGGGGGTCAGTTTAGTAATTTAGTTTGTTCTGCTGCCTTTTATTAAATGTCAACCCAAAAGGTTGACTGGACTCCACCATCCAATGAGAAATTGCTGCATCATCAATGACAGATGACTTCTTTCCCTCTTTTCTTTTATCCTGTCTCCATCTCTCATTCTCTCTAACACATTTTCTCTGTCTATTTTGTGGACTCTATTTCTCACTGCAGGTGTACAATCCCTTATTTGAATCCAGAATGGCACTCACTTTGGTAAAGATCTTGTGTGATGTTATGTGGCCCTTTGTTGTGTATTTTTCTACAGCATGTTCCAGCCCAAATGAAGAAGCCTGGAGAGATCACAGACCGCACAGTGCTCAATGTGTTTACCTCTGCCAATCAGAGGAAAACGCTGCATACTGGACAGCCTCAGAGTATGTCCTGTGACAACAAGTGAATTATGATTTCATTTGTTATTTGAGGGGACAGAGGGTATTTGAGGGTGACTGTTATATAACCCAGAAGTCTTTTAGAGGAGTGGAGGATGACATATCAACATATTAACACAGACAGTTCTGGAATGAGAAGTGCAACACTCACAAATGCATGTAAAGGGTGTTTGTCCATGTTCTTGAACATTTTGACTGAGTGGCAGGCTTCTCCCTCTTGCAGACAGGAGCTGTCCATGAGGACTTTTATAAGGACTGTGATCTGACGATAGGAGGAGAAGTGAACGTGTGGGGCAGGACAGTGATCCTCACTGACTGTGATGACTTCACCAAAGACTACTACCGCTCCAAATATGGCATAGGTAACCAGTACTATTATGTCGTTGTTGTGGGCTGTTTGTTTTTTTTTTTTTTTCAGTATATAATGTATATACCGTTTCTTCAGACAAAACAGGCGGCCTTAAAACATCAGCTCAAAAGCATATTTTTTATGTTTTGTAGACTAAATTATTAGTCAAAACATATATATTTATTTACATTAAAGTGATTTCTAAATTGCCCATAGGAGTGCGTGTGTGCGTGTGTGGTTGTTCATCTATGTGTTAGCCCTGCGATGGATTGGCGACCTGTCCAGGGTGTACCCTGCCTTTTCTTTTGCAGTGGCTGCCAGCTTCACTCTTTACATACTTAACTTATTTGTATGGGTCTTTAACTCTGCTGCTTATGTATGCGCTGCATTAATGTGAACACATGGGGGCAGTAACAGCAAGCACCACCACAAATCTGAGAAGAATGTCACCAGAAGACGAAATGTATTTATTTCATCTTCTGGTAGTACCACAGAAATAGTCTGAATAGGAATTTGTATTTCTTTGAAAAATGAGCTGCATTCTCTCAGTGGCCTGTCTAATGTTCTGGTTCTCCTATTCCCTCCATGGTTGATGGTTATTTGAACCAATAACAAAGTTCAGCTTTGCTCTCAGCAGGAGGAACCCAAGCTGGTCCTTGATATGTCTGACACCCTGGACAAGTTTTGGGAGCTTGCTGCATTAGTCACAGTAGTGAACCAGGCGTGGCCCCTAATGACAGGTCACTGTGATGGAGGGCCCTGTCTGACTCTGAGTAGGCAGAGGTCAGTTCAGGGTTACAGTCAGATCCAGGCTGTTGTGCTCTTACATCATACATGGATCCATTACTGGCTGCCCTCTGATCATCTCAGCACTCCTGCTGGGTTTCCTTCTTCTTTTAAGTGGTTTGTGTTTTCTTTTTCCTTCTTCCTCTCAGAGGACTTCACTCCAGTGCAATACAAAACTCCGGCAGCACCGCCGCCCCCTAGGCTTGTGCCCCCCTACAATGGCTTTGGCTCAGAGGAGGACTCGCTAAGCTCTTGCCAAGGCCTGCTGCCCAAGCCCCCACAAAAAGATTTCCAAAAGTTTATGGAGAAAGACAGGTTGGATGGGTTGTAGTCACAGTCACAATGAAATTACACACTGGGATATTTATGTCTGGGTGTGTTAATGGTCGACCCCAGCTCAAACAACTCAAGTGTGTACTGTATATGTCCCTCCAGATGTGGCCTAGAGAGTAATGTGCTGAACTTCCATGCTAAGATGGTGACCACCGATCCAGTTGACAGAGAGAGGCTGTTCATCATCTCTTTCTACCTCTGCGATGACTCCATCAGTGTGTTTGAATGCCCACAGAGGAACTCAGGTAAAACATTTGGACCATAGCTACATCACAACTGCTCCTAGGACATAGGATACACATCTCTGACTCTCATGGTAAGCATTTTGAAAACAGATGAAACGGATGATGTGTAGTTCATAGCCATGGTCAGGATGTAATGGAGACATTCCCATCAATAAATCAATAACTGACAATATTTTTACTTTATGTCATGAGGTCAGGGACTTATAAGCGTTGCTCCAAAATCAGTGGTGGATATGGGTGGATCTCACCCATGTGAAATGACGTAAAGCAAAGCATTGTATGTGGAATTGAAATTAAATGTATATGTAAATTACATTTCAAAGTCAAAACAACAAAACTTCCAAAGTTAAATAAGGATTTCCCACTCTTTCATCCTTTCTTATCTTACACATTGTGCACAAGGTGTGATTGGTGGCAGGTTTCTGGAGCGTGGCCGTGTGAAGAAGCCAGGCCAGGAGCTGTTTAAGCGTGAGCTGTCAGAGTACTTTACAGCTCAGGATCTGTATGTAGGAGCTACTGTCTGCCTCAACAGTAAGCACTTCCAGCTTCTGGATGCTGATGAATACACCTTCAACTACATGGAGCAACGTGATGAGGAGGTAGGGAGGGAAGTAAAGGAGCAGTATCTGTTTTCTGTGGTTTGCTAAGGTTTATATATGGTTTCGTTTTGAAGGGCTTCATATCCACAAGCTGATTTTCAGTGTTTGCCTTTGGGGCAGGTTGTTACAGGTAACATAGTTACACAGTCTGGTTCAGGCACAGTTTACCAATTCTAACCTCCAGACCATCACCTTTTAGCTGTGTGTTTCTGTGAAGCAGCCATCTTATCCTTTGGTATTATTTTGGTGCTACATGTGATTAAAGACTGCATGTTTATGTGTAATTGTCTAAAGTTCCCCAAGGCTAACGTGGGCACCATCCTCAGCAAACTACGCTCCATTCCAAAGGAGAAGCAGGGCGAGGTCAAGAAGTTTCTCACTTTAAGTGACCCCCATAACACTGGCTTCATCCCTTACGAGTCATTCAGGTACAATAATGCAGCAAAGTATAGTATAGTTCGATCTGTCCAGCATGTCTTTATTGTATGGACAGAATTGGATGATCAGAGTCTCCTGGACCAAACACTCAAATGTCACTGCAGTGTCACTTGCTGAGATGCAAATGACATTATGAAGATACTGTCCTGTTCAAAGGATGTAAATGTTACAAGGAGAAGAGACAAATGGAAGCAAAGAGGAATTCTATACACATTGGTTTTAAAGTTAAGAGGGTGAGATGTGGCTAACCTATGTCCTATCAGTTTATGTGTGTTATTTTCTTCTTGTGTATGTGTGTGCCTGCAGGACCCTACTGATGGGCCTGGATTGTGGCCTGTCTGAACATGAGGTGCTTGTGCTGTGCCGACGTTTCTCAGAGTGCGAGCAGCCTGAGGTGGATGTGGGCTTGATGCTGGCTGTGGCCCAGGACCTCCTAAAAAAGAAGCACTTTGACAAGCTCCCTGAGCTGGCCAGAGCCTTCACATACCACGATCAACACAAGTAGGTGCCACCTCTACCACACATACATCCACAGATGTTAACTGCAACAGAAATGCACACAAACATATACAGGCAGATAGCATCACAACAACACATCAATCATGCAGCCAGTGGCCTCATATCTCAGAGCAACGATTAGTTCCAACAATGTGAGTGGAGCATTGGAACCAGATGGACCCTAAAGATCTGTATGGCATGCAGCTTTGCAGACCAGAGGGCACACACACACTTTGTCTCCCTCTGTCTCTGTGTCGTTCTTCCTGTCTGTCATTCCCTTCCTCTTTTCACCTTTGATGCATATGCATCGACTATATTCAACCACTCATGCATGCATGTAGTAGACCTTTAACCTGGCTTGGATTAGCTGAAATGGATGGTCGACAGTACCACAAGGTCAGGCTGACTTATTTGTTTATTAGGGTTGTGTTGATACTTTCATTTAATGTGAGCTCATTCATCTACACCTTGTAATGAGGCTGGTGTGACAAGAATGGGCCCCTGGGCTGCTTAGTTTTACTGTGGAAAACAACTGTGGTTTTGTAGAATACGGATCCTCTGTCTCACACACATACATCCAACTTCTGGGATATTTTCTGTGATCCTCTTTGTTCAACTTGTTAATGCTGACTAACGGGGAGTTCCTGTTCAGTGGTTCTTATGACATTATAAACAAATTGAACTAGTGTCAGATTGGGCTAGAGTCTAGCCTGTAAGGAGTATGTATATTTAGTTTAAACTTTATTCAAATAATCCACTCAAATAGGCAGGTAGTCTGATGTGGGTTCACCCTCTCTAGTTTCACAACATGGGCTTCTTGGCTTTTTTTCTGCTTACTTTGGTTACCCGTGCCTCTACTTTTCTTTGTGTCTCCAGAACCGGGCGTCTCTCCACCAAAGAGACAAGGACCATCTGTAAGGCCTTCCAGCTCCCCCTGCCTGAGAACCTGCTCAGAGGGCTGCTCAGCAAGTAAGGTCCCACTAATCACTCTGCAGTTTAGGGAAGAATGGTTCAAGGTTCCACTGCATGTTCAGAATGACTTTCAATTATTGACTTTATTTGATTGCAAAGTATAGCCAAGTTCTTTGCCCAGCAAATGTTTGGCCTTGTTGAAAATCTCTGAACCAAGGTTTGGCCTGAATAACACAAACAGTATGGATTGAAAGAAGTTTAAACTGGATACATATAAATCAAGTGGGAGCTGTTGTAGGAGATTTCTAAATCGCATGTACTTCATTCTGTGGTAGGTTTTCAGATGGGGACGAGATTGACTACCATGCCTTCCTGGCTGGCATTAACTGGGTAGAGCACCCTGCCCCCACTGTAATGCCCGAAGACACCTTAAAGGTAAGAGAGAATTCCAGTAATAGGCTACATCCAAAACAAAATTTTTGAGAACATTTTAGATGAGAGTGAACCAGAAAAGCACAGTAAGTGATTACACAGGGCTGTGCACAGATTTTTAAGTAGGTGTAACTGAAAATCAATCTATATTTTGCCCCTACCTGCCATGACTCAGTGGATAAGTGAGCCAAAAGCAGAATCAAATGAGTAGGGAGGAGTGGTCCAATTGACAATAGGAGGATTTATTGTGCGCAGAAAATAACTGGAGAGAGTGAGACACAGAGACAGAGGTGGTCAAAAAGGCAGGAAGTCTCTGCTTTGGTCTTCCCTCTTGTACTTGTATCTTTCTATGTAATGCTGATTTAGCACGCTTTGTCACAGCCAAATCTAAGCAGAAACAGGTGAGCAGGGTTGATGTACCACCATGGCATGACAAGAAAAGGAGGCTTGCATGGACAGAATGAGAGTGGACTGAAACTATGTGTGTCTCTGGGTGGGTGAGTGTGTGTGTGTGTACTCTTTGCCTTACCGGCTTCTCTCTGCTCAGCTACTTTGCCCTCTTTAAAAAGTTTCAAGGTAAAGGTATCTCTGAAGGTGTCACGCCCCTCTTCTTTTCTTCTTTCTGTTCATTATATTTAGCGATATTGGGACCGGTTCAAAAGAGCCTACTTTAATGAAAGAGCTAAATTACATTTTGCCTCTAGCATTAAAAAGAAGTAGTTTTGTTTACAGAGTATGAGGTTTAATCAGTGTAATGGAGGTTCAAGACATCCCCAAGTTTTAAAACTTTAAACAAGGCACTGTTATTAACTTTATTATTATCTTTAAAGGAGACATCTATCACAGAGAAAATAAATAATAAGTGGCAGCATGGAGCAAGTGCCAGTATTTTAATGTTGCTGGAGATGTTTAGTGACTTGTGTGTTCCTGTCACCTCCAGTTTCATGTGAACATGAAGTTTGATGCCGGTGGAGTGAAAAACGTCAACTACTCTACTCTTCTGGGGGATGTGTTTGACTTTTCCTCCAGCAACAGTGACCCACTAACTACCACCACAACGTAGACGCACAGTGGGAGGTTTACCACAAACACACACACATACTCAAGTCATCCCTAAATTAAAGGACATGGCACGTCAGCTAACCAGCGTCTGTGTTGTCATTGTATGTCATGATGAAACCACAGGTGGGTGTGTGCACAATTTGTTTTCTTGTTTATGAGTGATTTGGCAGTAATGGTCTGTTCTAACACAATTCACTTAGCTAGGAAGTTGATGCTGTAGGGGGGAAAGTTCTGAGGACACAGAAGCTTTTTGATGTGCTTGTGTTTACATGAGTTGGTGTGAATCCCAACTTAGCTCTAGCCCACTAAGTTGACAAGAGGGAAAATAGCCCTTAGAATTTAATAATGTGTGTTGTTTGTTGACTGTACGCTAAATCTACCCACAAGAAAGAAGCCACTGGAAACCACAGGTATAGATGGGCTATAATGAATCCAAAAGACAGGAAGTGTAACCAGGTCACAAAGGCCTCGTATGCTGATCACTGGGGCTAAACTCACATTTTAAGGTGGAAAGTAAAAGGAAATTGGAGTTACTGTATATCCCTTTGGTTTTCTAGGATCACTACTGAGGCGGAGCCTTTAGTTACAGGATTTATTCTCAAATAGATGAAGTCAGAGTACAGTAAGGGGAGAGTTTATGAGACGTGAGCTCGTCAGTGACTGAATTTACAGGGACCCGCACCCTCATTATGTATTTGGCTGACTATGTGGCAGCACTAGAGTATAACAAGGTACAGGTTGTTCAGGTTGAGGCACCACTGTAATAAGACCCTGTGCTGCAAATTCTAGTAAGGGGATAAGTCAAACCTTAGATAATCAGCCATGCAGTCCCCCTGTAACCAGCGCACACACACACACACACACACACACACACACACACACACACAATACACACAGCGCCCCCCCACATCCCGCTGCAAATTCTAGTAAGGGGATAAGTCAAACCTTAGATAATCAGCCATGCAGTCCCCCTGTAACCAGCGCACACACACACACACACACACACACACACACACATTATACACACAGCCCCTCCGCATCAGCCCCTTGTCACTGATCACAGAAACAGTGCATGACATCACCCCAGGCATTATCAGGTCCTGTCTGTCTGCTTTCACACATACTAAAATATTCACTGCACCGCCACCAAAACCAAACTGGCGACGTTGGAGTGCTCAGGGGTGGCAGGGAGTTTCCTGAGCGCATGCTTGGTCATTTTTGCATTCTGGAGCACGGTATTAGTGAGGAAGGACCGTCCCTACTCTTCTCCCAACCTCATCTACCACTTTGTCTTCTCCTGTCAGTCTCCTCATACCCACACATCCCATTTTCTGCTCTGTAGCACAGCAACAGCAAATTGATTGAACTGCAGCCTCATCATTGGTCTTTGAAACATGGTTGCACCAAATGATGTACAGAGCTTCCTTTAGGATTAGACAAACTACTATGCTTTCATATTTAATGTTATTACAGCTGTGCAGCTTCCTCAGCTTTTCTGTAGCTTTCAGCACCAGGCTGCACTGGTGTGACTCACTGATGTATGTTTTAATAGTTTTTGGACAACAGTGGAACTCTGTGGCACAGCATTATGGTAAGATTAATCAGGCTTTGAACACTTCACCATACTTCAGTAGGATCAGTTCACTGTTGGTCTTTTCATGGGATTTGTTGACAATAAGAATATCACCAGCCTTTTTCTTTCATATATTTTTAGTTAAATCTAGGATACAGTGATGACCAGGTGATTGAATGAGACCAGTGACTGTGATATTTCCACTTTAATTTTTACAACTTTTTATGGCAAAAATGTGATAAATATAATCTAAACAAAGAAGCACAGGCCAGAGAAACCCCTAAACTTGCAGGACTGTCAAATGTACATTTACATTTGCATAAAACATTAATTGCTTCTATTGGATTTAATAGAGTACTGAAATCAGTCCCTTTAGTCCTCATACTGCAATGGAGGCCAGGGGCTTCTTCCAGTAGCACCAGCACTCAAGAAGCCATTTTTTCCATGTCAATCGAATTTTGCACCAAATACAAGAGTAGAACTTTAACAAATTGCTGCAATCTGATGATGTCCACTCTTAGCACACAGTGTTTTGCAGATGCAGTTGGACTGACAGCTTTCTGTTGTCACTCTGTCTCCATTCAGCAGAAGCAGAACATGGAGCCTTGTTGTTAAGAATCTGCCTCTCATTCCACTTTACTGCTGTTCCGCTCAGGTCCACTGCTCTGTAAGAACGAATATACAGGAATGTCTCTAGAGTCAAGACAATCTGAGTGTGTGTGCACACACAAGTATGTGTAAGTGTGTTTGTGTGTTAATGGAAGTCTGATGGAGTCATGGCTAATCTATGAAGTCTAAACAGATATCTGAGAACAAGTGGGAAAGGTTTCTGTTTACTGGCTATGTGCCTTTCTTTTCTTATGACAACAGATCCTGAACCTGAACGCTCACAGGCACATTACAGAGCACCTGTGTTTACATGTTGTATTTCTCAGAACTGTTCCCCCAAAGCAACAGTTTTTGGCCCTGCACTTCCCTCAGAAAAAAGCTCATAGTAATTGATATCATGGTGCAAGTCTCATGTTTTTATTTTTATCCTTCAACTGATTTTAATGCTATTAAAAAGCTAAGTTCAGATTGTTTTTGAGTACATGTATATTCTCTGTATTTCCACCTTCAAAAATGAAGTTGAGTTGTAGGTAACTGTAAATGAAACCACACTAGCAGCCCTGTGAGGCTGTTATGTAGGCGCAGTGGTGCTTTGAGCTAAATACTAACATCAGCATGCTAATATGCCTACAGCAACAAAGGTCAAAGGTCAAATTGTTTATTTGTCATATGCACAGTTAGGAAACGTGTTTCCCTGTACAATGAAATTCTTACTTTGCTCTCCACATGAAAGTCACATAATACAAGTGAAATATAAGGTAGATGAGCAATAACACAAATCTAAATAGGCATTAAAATCCCAAATCTAAGGCATTTTAAAGCAGCAGGTGAAGGGAGCAAATAAAAATATAACAAGAACACAATATAATGCAGAGAGAATATATGCTACAATACTAACATGCTAATGTTTAACAGGTATATAATGTGTACCATATTTGCATGTTAGAATGTTAACATTTTATTTTTATTTATTTAACATTTATTTTTCCAAGATGTCCCACTGAGATCAAGATCTCTTTTTCAAGGGAGACCTGGTCAACATTGCAGCCATACTAACTTACAACATAGTAAAATTCAACACATGCAACACAAATTTACAAAAATTCCATTCATAAGATAAAAACAATGGACTCTCAATAGAAACAGCTGCATATCTCCTTCCCAACTAGATTAGCAATATACACATTGAAAAAAGCTGATCATCTATGCATATCCTCAGGTACTTGTAGGAGGACACTCTTTAAATAGATTTTGAGAGAATGTTAAAGTTATCAACCAACTGTGGATGTGCTTTTGAGAGGAACTTGATCTTTGATTTTGGGCATTTAAAACCTATTTTAAACTTAGCAGAGTCATTTATAAAGACTCAAATGCCATCTGAAGCTCTTGGATCACCCATGCTCCAGAGGAAGAATGTCTATAAATAATAGTGTCATCAGCATAAAGGTATCTTTTTGCTTGAATATCCTTACCTAAGTAATTTATAAAAATAGATAACAAAATTGAAAGGTCATTGATCATTTTAAAAAGCACAGCATAGGCTGATCAGTTTGTAGGTATTTGATCATAAACCAAAATATCAGACACATTTAAATGTTTACATGGTGGTGGCACTAGATGATAAGTCATAATTTGTCTGAGACCCATAAACATTTATTAGAAAATAAATTTTAAAACATGGCTATCATTCAGCGGTTGTCACAAAATGCCAACCTCATGGTGCTGCTACAGGAAACATCGGGGGCTCATCAGATTAACCGAGGTTCATCTTCTGGGAGCCATGAACATCTCTACCGAATTTCCAGTAGCTCTTAAGATATTTCAGTCTGGGCTAAAAGTTTGACAGGCTGACGTTGCTATCGTTAGAGCCATGCCACTAGCGTAGCCTTTCTTATCTGATACTAAAAAATAGAAGGCTTTTTCAAGACATTTCTCATGGAAATAAACATTCAGTAACAACAGAAAACATTATTACCTAGACTTAGTTGTCTAGTATTTTTGATGAAAGCCTGTGAGTCAGTTTGGGAGCGAAAGCTGGTTCCAAACTTGAATTTTGTTTGATAGGTGACACGTTTGTTTCCATTTGGGTTATGCGTTGTTCCTTAAACCTTACAACTAGAAAACAAACTGAAGTCGTGCAGGCAGTGTAGACACAAGTTCTTAAATAGTATATTGGCAAAATTTGATGTCTGCCTACCATTTGGCTCCTCACCGCTGTTCCAGGAGGCCTATAGAAAACATGGAGCATCATGCTAAGTGTTCTTGGTCTGGGCCACACTCAAGGCCCTCTGTGACGGCACTTCTATAGAGATGAAGAGAGTTCTACTGTTTTTGGCATGTCTTCCTCATTCCAGTAATTCCTCAATGCCTATGGGCATTGGCACAGAAAGAGGGGTGGGGGAGAGAAGGCTCAGGCTTAGACTCCACTTCACAGGGTCAGCCACTGCCCCAGGTGCACATGGGGAAACACTTAGCAGCCCTCTCATTGTTCCTTATCTCCCTCTATCTCTTTCTCAGAATTTTTCACTTTTTCTCTTTTATTCCTTTCTGCATGAACCCTCCCCACCCAGGACTGTTGTTCTCATTCCTGGGATAACATGGATATAACTGTGTGTATTTGTATGAGAGTGAGTGTTAAGATCATTAGCTGCACTGTGGTTTGCACTCACTGTGTCCTCATTGCCTTCTAAAAAGTACTGTTTCTCTTTGATGCCGGTGATTCTGAGCGCTTGTACCGGTGAATTACATTTCCCCCTGAACTCCAAAACCAGACCTGGTACGCTCATTACACATCAGTTGTTTTTGGCAGCTGCTGTGACATTACTTTATCTGCTCAAGAAAAGAGAAAGTTATTCTACCCCAGCTGTAAATTACAACAATGGGACTTTGAGACCATTTTTGAGGCAAAGACGCCTGTTTTTCTGTTGCATTCCGGTTCACATAAATCTCTGTCAATTACAACCCCCATCAGTGTTTTTCATGTAGCTTAAAATTAGACTGGAAATCAATCTTCCAACTGAAGACTGAATATGCACCATCTATCAGCCGACATCTTTGTGCCCCTCACGGATAATATAGACCAACATGAAATTTGCTTTCCTGCACCGAAGGAAAGAACAGAGAGCTGACACAGAGAGATTTAACTCTTCAGGTAGGGAACAAAGTTTAACTGTTGTATCAAATTCTTGTAGAACAGAACAAGTTGGTGTTTGGACACTGTGCCCTTAGGCGAGAGAGTATGTGACTCAGGTGTGTCGAGCTGTGATGAGAGCCTGCCCTGCTAATCCTGTCCTGATGAGAAGATGACCCATGTCAGGTCCAGTCACAGCTCAGCAGTTGGTGCTCTTGGGGACAGCATGTTGGACTGCCTACAGCCAAGGCAGGGCTTGATCCAGACTGGGACCACTGCCACATCACACTCTTATTGGCCTATACCCTCATGTAACAAGGGTGCAGCCTGCCTGCCACAGGGGAACTGTCCAAAATGTCACCCAGATGGACTTGTTTCAAGCTTGAAATTTAGATGAACAGTGGAGAGAGTTAGAGAGGCTGCCATCATCTTAAAAACCAAGTTACCTGTCAATAGCTGTCACAGAGGGACCACATTACTTTTATTTTTATTCCAGATTATTGCTACAGAAGGTGAAAGCATTTCTACAAGATGTCATCTCACTGTATGTCCTGCTTTTATTCACTATAGTCTTCTAGCTGTTTCCTCCGCTCTCTGCTTCCCACCCCACCCTCTTTTTTCTGCATATGGGATTCACATTTGGCTTGGACGATCATCTTCTTTATGTGATATTATGATCCATTATCTGAAGCCATTTACTCCTTGTCAACACCTCTCGTGTGGACATACGCTCAGTAAGCCAAGGAGAGGCGGTCAGACTCCTTCCAGGTGAGTTATGGCCATTTAATTTGACACTCTTCGCAGTGGTGATCATTTACAGTGCCTGAAAGTGTAATCAAAACAAAAACGGTGCTTACGTGAGTCTCTTGCTCTTTTTCTCTCTAGGAGCCTGTTGGTGCTGTCTAAGTTTTCACCCTCTCCCGCTGCTGGCTGTAAATCGACTCTGTCGAAAGTGTGTGTATGCATGTGTGAGGGAACAGAAGGTGAGAAATTTGGGGATCATCCAAGGTCTTTCAGGTAATTGTGCTTCTTAAACTTTTGACCCACTAAGCCCTCCTTAGTGCAGTGCAGCTTGCTCCCCTTAGTTCCCCCGAGAGTTTTGACTCAGCATACCAGGATGTGTTTGTATGAGTATCTGAACATATGCTGTCAGCCTCACACAGCTCATGTTGGTTTTTTCACCTGTTCTGGCAAAGCACACACAGTTATTCCCACACTGTTTGACTACCCTTATTTAATCACAGCCTCTGTACTTAGGCACTAGATGATGTGACTTTGCGCTTTTACATACCTCAATTAGAATATTATACGTCTGCTTTCAGTGTCAGTTTTTGACATCATGCTGCTCACTTTGGAAACTAAACTGTTTAATAAACCACCAAAACTTCAAACAGTCCAGAGATAAGAGAGGACAAAAGCAACTGATGGATAATGCAATAATCTGGCAGTGGTTGTGTGCAAAGCCTGGGACAGGTCCTGTCTCAGGGTAACCCTGATGCCGCCCTCATTATTAGTGTTCCATTCATCATAGTTTGTACCTGTGATATCTTCGGGACGTCTGTCTTCATGCTGAGTTATGTGAGAATGATGGATGAGGTTGTTAGAGTTTGGAGCTCCTCTATGCTGAGCTCTACTGCTGTTTTCATCATTCCCAAACATACAGGCACTGCACAGTCATATAATTGTTTACAGATGAAGACAAATAATCCAAAATAAAATATCCACCAGATGACTCGGAATAACCACTGACCCACTAGGTCCTGTATATTTTTAAAAATGGAGTGATTAATACACTTAAATCTAAATTCATATACAGTGTTAGCTTCTCGTTTGGTTATAATTTTGAACACTGGCAAAACTTTTATGACAAGTGATGTTGAACATGCTTTCTGCTGTTTGTTTTTTTTTCCTTTTCTTGATGACAGGTTAACAGATATGTGACTGTGGCTGCAGGTGCAGCATATCCCAGAATCACAGTCCCAACTGTACATACAACACCGAGGTTCCCATCAGGGGAACGTCACTAAGGTGAGTTATTTAACTTTTAACCTTCCAACCTTACTCCCCCTCAGCCACCCCACCACTACACCCCCTGCCCTCATGCCATGGGAGGGGAAAGTGTGTGAAGAGGACGACCACAGGGACCAGTTGTTTTTAAATAAACTAAATCTACTAACAGTTTTATAACCCTGACCTCGTAAAACAGGCTGCAGCTTTTGGTCAGCTCTTTTGGTCTGATGGGACCAGCAGAGCTGTCCAGGGCTGGAATTCCCATTTGCCACTGTGGAGCATGTCGGTGCCTCGGCTGGTGTGTCTGTGTGAGAGAGAGAGGACGTATGATATACGATTGCTATGTCACGATCCACATGTGACGACGGTCCACACAGGCAGAGCATCCAGGCTGCTCCCTCTTTCTGGTGATTTCCCTGTTCAAGAAAATGTGAGTGAGTGTGACTGTGGGACACAGAGGAGAGAGAGAGAGGTGGCGAGAGAGACAGTGAGACAGAGGGAGGAGAGAATTGTGCTCAGACAATCAGTGTATGTGAGAGAGGTAGAAACAGGAGGAGAGAGGAGCCAGCTGGTGCTGCAGGCAGGATCTCAGCCTCACTCTGGACACCTCTGCTGTCTTTCTGCTGGCGGGTCTGAAGGTAAGACCACCAGCCTGGGTGCCTAACTGCTGAAGATACAGTCTATCAAAACATGGTCTTTAAAGACGCTGTAAGTCCTTTACAGGTGTGAGAAAAAGTGATGCATGATACATAGCCATATGCACAGAGTTAAACTTCTGCTCACTATTTCTCTTGTGCACATCACTAAGCTCAGGTGCACATTCCTCTTTTGTTGAAGGTATGTTCTGCTCTGCATAAGTCCAGAAACTGCAAGTGGTTATGATTAGGACGCAATGTGACATGATGTGTAATCGGAGGAAACATGTTTGTGTTGGCGCTGGTTGATTTGCTAATCAACTGACAGCGAAGCTGGATGGATAGCGGAGCTCTCAGAGCATGTAGGGAGTGTGTGTGTTGGAGAATGAGGTTAATAGTGGTGTGAATAACTTTGGGTATCTATGGTGTGTGAGTTTATGGCCGTGAGTGACTTGACTTGGAATTGACTCACTGAACCTTGAGGCTGCTGGCTTATGCTAGAAGGAAATGATGACAGATATGATAGACTCTGTGGTAGGTAGGAGGAGGAGACAAGCTACCACTTCCATCTAACTGAGAAGGAGAAGCGTGCATGTGAGAGAGCGAGGCAGAAGGTGTTTAAATGAAAAAAGAAATTACTACAAAAGATGAGGGCAAAATGAGATCAGAGCAGAAGAAGCCTACGCAGGAGAAAAAACATCTGAGACAAAGAGAGAAACAGTGAACCCTTCAGCAATCCCAAAGAAGGATACAATAAATAGGAGAAACAGAATGAAACTGAGATGTGTGAGAGGGGGAGAAAGAGAGGGCTGGAGGAGGTGAGAGTGACAGAGAGGAAAAAGAAAATGAGACTGTGTGATGCAAGCATCCCTCCAGACATCCCTCTCCACTTCTAGTGACACTAGAGGAGAAACAGTTTGTTCAGTGAGCAAATATCAGTGTGTTTTCATTGAGTCTGCTTCCTCATCCAGAACTAAACATCAATTTTGAACTGTGTCGAGAAGAGAAAGGTGAGGGAGAGGAGAAGGAGGTGTGTTTGAAACACGGCACATTCAGCCAGGTGCAGATAGACAGCAATGCTCTGGCACAGCTGTGCACGGTTGGTTTTGTGTGGGAGCTCTCATGTTTCATATTCTCACACATGCATGCAAACAGGGGCCTATTGTGACTGTATTTATTTGGACAGTGTTGAAGCAGCGATAGGCCGTTCACAATGTCTCATTGCTTCTGACAAATGGATGTATTGCACGAACCGCAGGCCATAGAGAAGATCCTTAATGCCGCCCTGCCACACAAGTGTGACAGATCTCTGCTGCCCGAAGGAACCTGGTCAAGCACGATAAAACAAACACGCCTATGACTCCTTCACTTGCTGTTTTCAAGAGCGCCTTAGGTTTGGAGCTGAATGGAGGCTTGATCTAGTTTCATGCAATGCTTTTTGCCTGCAGCTGGCTACATTCCCAGTGTTTTTTCCTTTCACTGACAGGGACTGAGAGAGCAGAGGAGGTGTATGTGTGTTGACCCAGCAAGACAAGGAATTCTGGCTTTGTCACAGCAACTTTAACAGCACGCTTTGACCGGGCTATGATACACTGAACAATAGCCAGAAAGAAACAGACATCTGACAGTCCTTTGCTTTCCCTCTCTGTCTCTTCGCTGTTTCTGAGAAGCCTGAACTGTAAGGCTAACACAAGCTTAGCTCCAGCTCACATGGCTGCCTGTCTTTGTCTGTACACTGCTCTCAAATCTACACTGTTTGTCTTATCTTTACTGGGGGGAGGATATATTTAGTGAGGAGCTTAGCTTTTAGGAGCGTGGCGCAAGGGGAGGGTACGAGGGGGTGAGTGTGTGTGTGACAGAGAAAGGAACAGTAAGTTTGCGTGTGTGTTTCAGGAGCTGGCGTCAGTACACAGTACACAGAGCTTGGCACTCTGCATGCCAACTGTGTGTGTGTGTGTGTGCGCATGTGGTTGGAGAACAGGTCTGTGGGTCTGTGCCCCCCACCTCCCTCCAGTCAGGAATCTGCCCTTTAGTTTATTAAAAGCTGGTGAAACAATGGAGGGAGGTGAGGTTGGGGTGGAGGGGGTGGTGAATAGCAAAATGTGACGTAAACTGCACGGTGCAGCAGGGGAGCAAATCAAAAAAAGAGTGTGATGATATAGTTGGAAAGAAGAAGAGAGGCAGGAAAAATATATTCCTGACGGCTCAAAAATGACATTTCCTCCACTCTACCTGTCATTTCTCCCTCATTCCCCTCCTCTGGCATCCCCTGATGCACCTGTTCTTTATGCATGGCAGCGGGGGCTCTATAACTGAGCTGCCCCTCGCTGCTGCAGACAGACTGTGTCCCCGGACAACTGTGCACTCAGCTGCCAGCTGGCCTGAGTGATAAAGCGGAGGATCCCTCTGAAGACCTGGCTCCTCCACCCGGCCCATGTGCTGACACATCCCCAGCAATGTTTAGAGCCCCAGAGCAGCAGCTCCATGGCCACAAGAATACCGCGCCACACAGCCCCTTTATGCTGCGTGTACGTGTGTGTGCAGGTTTGCATGTGTGAGAACAAAAACCCATAAGTAAGGTGGGCAGGGGATATTTATACATGCACCCCACTGGTAAGAACAAAAAGTGGTAATATGCACTGAGAAATTCTGTTGTACACAGCATATGGTTCGAACAGTTGGGAGGATTCATGGTGTCATTTTTCATAACAGATTTTCAGAAAATGTCACTGTCTCACTTTTACCTCTTGAACAAAAAGCTTCATTATGTCTTTTTTCACACCTCAGATCTTGTGAACAAAGCTTCAGTCTGCTGGAGCATTTTCATTGACACTGGGGCTGTCTATTCGGGCTCATTTCATTATTGCCATTTTTGTAAATGAATTGGTTGATAATGTAGTTTGTAGGTTTCCAGAAACTGGTGAGAACAATTATTACAAATGCCCAGAGCCACAGATAGTCTCCAGATTGCTTTTTCTTTCTTACTGTAGCCTCTAACAGAGACATCACAACATCTGCACTTCCTAAGCTTGGAATCACCACCTCATAACTCCCAAAGTCCTAAAGCTCCAAACCAGAGGGCCTGTGCTGTGTGAGGAGGGATTGTGTTGTGGTCGTGTGGTTTGACTCCCCAGATACTCTTAACCCAGACTGCATCTTTTTGCAGTTTCTGGGCCCTCGGTGCTGCTAAAAAAGCTGCATCTACACAAATGAAGCGGAATGTACAACATTTGTTTTGCTCTATGACATATGATATATCTTAATAAGCACTATCTGCAGATCCAGAGATAGGTCTTGCTCTTAATATGTGTGTAGTTACATATAATGGACTCTATTTAATCATTTCATTTGCCTGTGGGCCTCCAGCTTTTGCTATCTACTTAGTTTCAGAATACTGGGATTTCCATATTGGTCAGTTAGAGAGGAAATGTGAATGCTTTAAATTTTGAGGTTGTTGCTCCAAATTGTTAAAGTTGTTATTTGTTTCAGAAGAAGCTGAGCCAATGGCCAGACAGTCCTGACTGATGTAGCAGTGCCACTTAACTGGAACACTGGCACTCAGGCTGGCCGTACAGCTTTAGCTTCAGGATTATTGTTTTAAAATGGGGCCGCTGGAAAAAGAGCGAAGAACACATTTAAAAAAAACTTTTTTAAAGCCCCCATTGACTTTTGCCCCTGTTGATCCAGGGTCTTGGTCGGTTATGACCTGTCCACACCTACCACTCCACACCTCCCCTCAGATAGTAAACCCACCAATACTTGTTTTGGGTACACTTCAAACCTTTCAAGGTTGTAATCGCTAGTTCCCTCTTCTCCATGCAGAGCAGAACTCTTTCTTGTTAGAGCAGAATATCTCTTGAAGCAGGAACAGAGTAGTCTCTGTTTTCTACCGTTTTACCACATGTTCAGTTTCCCCTACTCCACTGAGCTCTGAACACACAGGAGATTACAGTCACTGATGTCAGGGCAAGTGCTTTCAGATGACAGAACTGAGATCCTGGACTCAGGCTTGATATATCGGAAACATTACCCATGACCTCACTCGGTTTCTTGTCCCAGACTGCATCCTATTCCTCAAAGTCAAATGTATCTGAATGCATTTTAACAGAGATAAGGTGGCTCTGCATTCCAAATAAACCCTTCATCTCATCAAATGGAAAAACTGAGCTTCTTGCTGGCGGTTGACTGGATGGAGCCTGGCCTTACTGCAGCTTTCCTACGATAGTTATTATGTGAAGCTGTTTACTTTAATCAAACTGAAATGTTATGGGTATTTCAGAATGAATGACTTGTATTTTGTGGAGCTCTGCTGCCAACATACTGTAGGTGTCACACTGCGTTTGGGGGGGTATAAATGATCGATCTGTCTTGGGGATAAACGAGGAAACGATGGAAGAGGAAACACACAGTACAGACGGGTTTGGGGAAGATACCAATAGAGGAAGAAGGGTGCATTTTAAAGTGGACCACTCTGGGGATTTGGTTTTGTAATTATTTCAGACAGACAAGCTGTTTGAGTGGATGATGGGGTTGATTCCAAATGACAGATCCAGGCACGATATGGACCGTAACAGTTTTAGGTTTGCTGGTGATTATAGTTGGGGGAGATGAGGCTGCTCCAAGCGTCCGCTTCGGCCAACTATACAGACAGGCAGGGAAGCAGCCAGGCATCACACACAGATAAGCGCTCACAGTGCAGTGACTCACTCCCTCAGTCACTATCTCCATACATTATCCTAAAAGCACCCAGTGTCTGAGGCAGCTGCCATTTGTAGCTGTGTATCGATATCACCAGCTTTCAAAGCTCAACAGACACAGTATGTAATGTGTAGTGAAGGATGTTTGCAGTGCAGTTTGAGCCAGGCTGCCTCGGGTGGCTGCAGAGAACACAAGAATCTCTCGGCTGCACATACAGTGCTCACATGGTGGGAATGTCTGGCCAGCTCAACTAATTATTAATCAGAGTTCATCAGAGCTGGCTGTCGACCAAAATGACATTTGGAGTAAAATAAAGTTTGTTTGGCTTGTCCTGATATTTGCTGGGCAGATCACTCCTGTCAAAACTTTAGTTCACTTTACTTCAGCGTAGGGCCAGGACCTGTTGTGTGATTAACTAAAACACATGTTCTGTTTGTGATTTATGAGGAAATTCCAGGAATATTTGTTTGTGTGACCACTGATACAGCTGCAGTGTCATGTTTGATCTGAACTGATCCAGCATGTTTTCACTTTGTTAAGCTCTTTTACAAGATGCTGCAATCACTCGCAGGATATGGAAGACAGAATCATGGACACAAGCCTTTTACAAAAGAGCACAGGGGTACAAATGGTACGGTGAGTTTTACGTGTGATCTGTAGGGAGCCTGTTCAGTAGTGGGGTTGTGTGTATTTGAGAGCAGGGAAACAGTGGCCCGGCCTTCCTCACCCATGCTTATCCCAGACCGTGTCCTTCAGTCTGGAGGCTTCCCCAGAGGGACCCAGATCTGCACCCCCCAAGGCTGCCAGGGACAGGGCGGCGTGTCGTCTTGTTCACTGGTGAGAGGTTCCAAAGAAGGCAAAGTTAATAATATAAAAATAAATAGATAAATGCAGTAATCACAATGATAACATTAATAATAAGAATATAATAGTGTTACAGTATAGCAGTGGGTCATAGCAGCAGTTGGTAGTGGACGGCAGGTGGAGTACATGTAAAGAATATATAAATGTAATATAATGACTATAATCACATTGATAATCTTAAAAGGTGGTAATACTAATAAATGAAAGATTGGTTGTGATTGGCAGGTGTGATATAATCACAATGTGATGTATTCTAAGAGAAGGTTGATCCACTGATTGATGTACAGTGATTTTTTTTTAGATTTCCAGTTTAGAAGGATTGTTTTCTTGGCCACAAAATCAAGGAGTGGACTTTTATATTTAAGTGGGAGACTGTCACTGAGCAAGCAGAGTGGTTGGGATGTAGAGATTCGTCAGCTCCACACAACGGAGAGTTTCTCTGCGACCAGTATCCAGAGGGAGTGAACTGGTCCCAGTGGAAGTCAGTGCTGCCCAAGGTGCAATGGGAGCATGTGTCAGTATCACGTAAACCCATTTTAAACACACATCTTGTGTGGCGTGAGTTCTGTGAATGGTCTTGTACTGTCTTGTATACATTTGTATTACTAGTCATAGAAAAGATATTGTTTCAGGTTTCAGTCCAGAAGTCAGGGCTGGGGGAGAGAGCCACATCCTTTTCCCATTTAGTTTTTGGTACTGTTATTGTTGTCTCTGTATTTGATACAAAGTTATTATTTTCCTGGAACTGGTCATTTTCATTTTCTCTTCAGTTTAGTTGGAAGGTTGCAGTGGGCTGTTGGTTCATCTTTGATTTAATTATGGATTTTAATTGTTGGTACTGGAAGAACTGTTCTCCCCCAGCCCAGTTCTTCTGAACTAGTACTTTTGTCTGCTCCTCTTCATGAGAATGGATAGATAACTGGGCAAACTGGGCAACTGCCCCACAGTTCCCATGTTCACGGCATGGAGACTGATTTGTTACCATAAATAGTAGTGGATTTGACAGTTAGTCATGCAGTAACAGATTTTTTTGGGCCACTTTGAACCCCGTTCACATTCATTCATTTGTTCATTCACACAATAAAGTAGCTCAAAGTGGTTCCCATGTAAATAAGTTAAACAAAGAAGCTCACAATACATCACATGGAATATGACAGTCAATAATAAAGAAGATAGTAATAATAAAGAAATAAAACAAAACCAAAGAATGAAAAGAGTATAACAGAATACACACACTAATTACAAGTCACTGAAAGATATATGTTTTCTGCTGTTTTTTAAAAGACGCTAATGACGTCATCTGTTTTATTTCCACTCGTAGGCTATTCCATAATTTGGGAGTAAAATTGGAAAAGGCTGCATCTCCAGTGTTTTTGTAGACACAATTTTGAGAAAGCTGATTTAAGTTTGAAGATCTTAAAACCGCTGGGCCCAAACAAACATGATACAATCATTTGCTGAGTTATTATAAAAACATTGACCACAGCAGCACTGGGCCCTGAAAAAAATCCCGTTTTAAATACTTTGTTGTATAATGTGCTCACCTGCTGCAGTTGCACATACTGTATCTACAGTGGCAAGAAAAAGTATGTGAACCTTTTGGAATTTTATGGTTTCCTGCATTAATTTGTCATAAAATGTGATCTGATCTTCATCTAAGTC